>NC_056748.1:267030773-267239597 GCF_019279795.1 Protopterus annectens | reverse complement strand
TAACGAATTCTTGCATCACAACACTGGCTAGATGGCTTCCTTCACCGATATGAACGGTCTCTAAGAAGATCAACAACACTGTTCAAGCTGGAAGATACTGAAGTTATTAAACGTGCACTTGCATTCAAGTCCTTTGTTGATGGCATTGACTTTTCTAAATACCAACTCTCCAACATGATTGCTGTGGATGAAACTGCAGATGTTATGTAGTCCTATCTCGCCTCCATCATGACGTGTGGGTTCGGAGCCGATCCTCGGCTCAGACTCTGCCGCTTGGAAAGCCTGAAAACGTCTGATTGGCTTGTGACTAGTAGGTATCCCATGGTGCATGCGCACATTCCCCAGATCTCGTTTGCCACGTCTTCCGTCGGAAGCTTCTTTTGGTTGGCTGTGGCTAAGTGATTTAGTTCTTTATTATTACTGCTTATTAAGAGCTTTTGCTTCGTGTGAAGTGTTGTTCTGATTGCTGACTGTTTTATTGTGATAACGATTTGTGTCTTTAACAGAATTTGACTTATTGCTTTTTTAAAAATTCTTGGGTGTGTTGGCAGTTTGTGTGTGGTTCCCGTGAGTGTGTGCTTTTAGACTAGACCGTATAACTTAGAGGTGCTAGTTGTTCCCTTTTCTTTCTTGCACTAGGTTCATTTAAGTTAGAGAACTTAGTAAAACCCCTTTTTATTTTTGTTGTTAAGGCTAGATCTGCTTAAGTTAGAGGATCTTCTTCCTCTCCTGTTGTGTGTGTGGGTGTTTTTTCTACTGCCTTTATGTCCAAGGAACATAAAGAACATGAACAGTCAGGGTTTAAGAAGTGTGCTAAATGTTCACAGAAAATGTCCATCACTGATGGACATAGCAACTATGTGTACTGCTTAGGGGCCATACATCGTCAAGAATCTTCTCTTTGGTCATTCCTTTAGCTCTAGAGTACTCTAGGAACGGAAGAATAAGCTGATTCTAAAAGGCATGTTAAAATCTTTCTTCGAGGGAAGACCTAGCCAGTTCTTCCTCCTCTGCTAGGTCACAGTCTTTTAGAAAGGATAAGGGCAAGACCTCTAAAAGGCCTTCTCCAGCCTCAACTTCTGTGTCTGAACATCCACAGAAGTTACCAAAATTGGCGTTGGCCTCTGAATCTTCGGCTCCAATGTCTTCAGAGCCGATTGAGATTCTGGACACGGACCCTGCAGTATCGGCTCCAAGTGTTTCGATGCCAGTTACTAGCTGTCCTCTTCAGAGCCAGTCTACAGACATTCCACCGATCTCCCCTACTCTAAAATCGCCTATATTGCAGAGAGCAAGGTCTCCCACACTGTCCTCCAGATCCTCCAGGAGCTTATCTGAAGAAGACATCTAGAGTGTGGTGCTCAGACTCCTTAAGTCGTCGGCCTTGCCAAAATTTTTATCGGCTTCGACCCTTTCGATCTCTGAGCCGACTCCTGCTACTGATCCTGCTCTTTTTCCTCCTCCAACCAGGCTGGGCCTTTGGAGCCGATGATGTCGATACCGACTATAGTGGTGTCCTCTGCTCCAACACTCCGTGTGGTTGTCTCGGAACCGAGCTCCACTCCGACACTATCGGCACAGTCTGAAGTGTCTAGGGTCTGAAGCTCTTCGGTTGGCCCTGAGGGGGACACTTGGAACCGAACCTCTTAGGTGCAGAGTCTTCTTCTTGATGCGTCGTTCCAAGTGAGCTCGGATCCTACATTGTTCTCTGAGCCAATTCTTTTGACGCCATCGGCACCTATGCTCTCTTTGGAGCCCGGGGTGTCATACGGAGCCGGAGGAATCGGTCTTCGTGAGGATGAGGAGCATGTTGGATAGTTCATCCGTCCCACGTAGGAATACCGATGCTAAACTCCCTCAAGTGCTGACTGCAGTCTCAGCATCCTCTTCCCCCCTAGATGACAGAGACCCACAGCCTCAGGACCCCCATTTGGGTGGCCCCCAATCTTCCGAGAGCTCCCCAGAGGACCCTGCTGAGGAGCCCACTTAGAAGAGATCATGTAATAGGAAGCATGTAGACTCCCCTGATGAGTCTGTCACATCTGACACTGACCTCGATGAGTCGTATGGATCACCGAAGTCCTTCTCTGAAGATGTCTTCTTTGCAGATATTTTGGAGATCCTCCGGCAGAGGGGCAGCTGGCCCACCATTATCCCGTCCGATGAGGAGTCAGTGTACCTGAATGCTTTCATCTCTCAGCCCTCAGCTTCATGGGTGTCTCCTCAATTTGATGAATTACTGTATCTTGTGAGTCAGAAAGAACGGCAGACTCTTGATGCCGTGGAACCGGTCCCCAGGAGGCCGAATAAATTTTTTTTCTGCCCTAAAGACAAAGAATTTTTATCCAAGGGCTTACCTGTTGCCATGGTGGTGGCGGCCCCTAAGGAGCAGCTAGCCAAGATTACTACTACTATCCATCCACCCAATAATGAATCCTGAATGATGGATAGGTACGGGAAACGTATATTCTCTTCAGCGGCTTTTACACTCCGATCGCTGAACTATCACATTTTACGAGACTTCAGAAAGATCTCCTAAAGGAGTTAGGAGATGCTCTTCAGGGTACCTCTACTGAAGCAGTCCCATCTACAGTGTCTGCTCATTTGGCTACTCTCACATCTATTTTTAACTCCTCCATGCGGCTGATCTCGTACGCAGCTGATGGTGCGAGTAGGGTGGCGGGTTCAGGATTCTCCTTAAGGAGACATTCCTGGATGCGTCTATGCAACTTTGCTGAGCCTTTCAAGTCTACATTCACCAATGCTCCCGTGGACGGATCCTCTCTTTTTGGACCCAAGGTGAAAGACACCCTCACCAGGTGTGAACAGGAAGGAAAGACTCTCTCTGCCGTTGGAGTCAGTTTTAACGTTCTTTCTAGACCTTTCTCTAAAGGTCAGAAGAGTGGTAAAATGTGGTTCAAGAAATCACAGAGACCTTTCCAGGATAACATAGGGTGATACCTCCTTCAGAGGCAGGGGAGGTGGAAATAATGGTAGACGTCACCCTAGAGGCAGGGGAGGCCCACAAAATCAGGGAGGTTGTGATTCCTTTCTTGACCGTCCCTCTCAGTGTTCCTGATGTGGAACCAGACTGTGAGTCTCTCTAGCTGGTCAGGGGTTGCCTGTCCTTGTACTCAGAAGCCTGGCTAAATCTCACTCGAGACAAGTGGGTACAAGATATTATCACCAGAGGTTACTCTATACCCTTTTCCCTTCCACCACGCCCTCCCAAAAGGATCCCAGATGTACCCACCCAGTCACAGGGATCAAGCGGCTATAGAGATAAAAAAGCTGCTATTAAAAAGTGTCACCCAAAAGGTCCCTGCAGACCAGACAGGATTCTGAACATACTCAAGGTTCTTTTCAGTTCCAAAAAGAACAGGAGACTGGAGACCCATACTAGACCTCAGCAGGTTAAACGAGTATGTAAAGAAGTCCAAGTTCCGAATGGTCACTCTACAATCCATACTCCCTCTGTTAGGGAAAGACAGTTGGATGTGCTCAGTAAGTCTCCAGGATGCCAACTACCACATAATGATGGACAAAGCATCAAGGAGCTACCTACGCTTCCGGCTGGGAGCCAATCATTACCAGTTTTGGGTGCTGCCCTTTGGTCTCACCTCAGCCCCCTGGGTGTTCACCAAGTGCATGGCAGTAGTCACAGCTCATTTGAGGCGTCAGGGAATCCAAGTCTTTCCATACCTGGACAATTGGCTCCTGACCGCCACCACCAGGCATTGTCTAGTTCAGTCGAGAGATTCCACAATCAAGCTCTGTTCCCAGTTGGGAATCTCTCTAAACTGGGAAAAATCTTCTACTTTGCCCACTCAATCTAAAATATTTATAGGAGCAAACATAGACACTGTTGCTATGACAGCCAGACTACCTACAGACAATACAGAATCTTGCGCAGCAAATTTACTGGATAACTTCCCCTTTGATGAGTCAAAGCGAAGCTAGTGTTGCAGCTTCTCGGAACTATGGCGTCGACCATAACCTTGGTACCTTTAGCAAGACTGCATATGAGGATACTCTAATGGCTCCTGTCATCCCAGTGGTCTTTCAGCAGTTGCCTCTACATCATCAGATTCTGATCACAGATTCTTGCAAAAAGGTTCTACTCTGGTGGATTCAACCAGGTCATCGTACCACAGGGGGACTCCCTTTGTACTGCACCAACGCGTTGCCACTGTGACCACGGATGCCTCTCAGGGTGGGGGGACATTATCTTGGCAGGACTGTCCAAGGCACATGGCAAGATCAGGAGGCCCATCTGCATATCAATGTCCTAGAGATGAGAGCGGTGCTTCTAGCGTTGCAAGCACTTCACGAATTTCTCCCTCTAGGGACGATAGCTATCCAGACCGACAACATGTCGGTGGTTTGGTATCTAAACAAACAAGGGGGGACAATGGGGACCAGATCAATACCCCTTAAGTCGAGAGGTCCTGCAAGTTTGGAATTGGGCGATTTCTTCCCAACGCTTTCTCATTGCAATGTACATACTAGGGACTTCCAACGTGATAGGTGACAAGCTAAGCAGGGCAATATTGTTACCTCACAAATTGTCCTTGAACCAGAAAGTAGCCAGTCTGATCTTCCACAAGTGGGGACAACTCTGCTGCACTCTTTGCCAGCCTCATCAACACCAAATGCAGCACCTTTTTCTCCCTCATCCCCCCCTCCGGGAGAGTCTCCAAGAGATGCACTCATCCACAATTGGCCCCCGGGACTCCTTTATGCTTTTCTTCATTTTCCACTCATTCCCAAGGTCATACAGAAAGCAATGTTGTTGGGATGCAAGATGAATCCTCATCACTCCATACTGGCCTCGTCAGATTTGGTTCCCTTTCATCGGGCCTCACCTGTTAGACTATCCATGGACTCTGGACCCATTGCCAAACCTCCTGACACGTCAAGTTTTCTTCACCCCAGTCTCCACGCTCTCAAGCAAACAGCATGGCTGCTCCAGTTCCGTCACTAGTCAGGCTTCATGAGCCTTCTCCAGCTGTAACCCATATTATTACCTCTTCTCACAAGCCTTCGACTAGAAAATTGTATCACAGTAATTGGAAGAGATTTTCTATATGGGCACACAACAGAGAAGTTGATCCATTTACAGCTCCCATTACTATTGTTTTAGAGTTCCTTTCAGAACTCTTTCACCAGGGTTCAGCGGCTGCTACACTCCGACTTCAGCTAGCAGCAATATCTAATTTTCATGCGGCGACTAATGATTCCAGTCTTAAGTCTCACAAACTGTGCAAATGTTTTCTTAGGGGTTCCATGATAAGACCTTCTGTGCAAGACCCCATTGCTCCTTGGGATCTGAATCTTGTGCAAGACCCCATTCCTCCTTGGGATCTGAATCTAGTCCTGTCTAGACTTACATTGCCACCTTTTGAACCAGCCCATAGTTGTCAGTTGAAATTCCTGTCTTGGAAGACTCTTTTTCTGGTAACAATAACCTCAGCTAGACGAGTTTCTGAACTACAAGCCCTATCAGTTAAACCTCCATATTTAATTTTCCACAAAGACAATGTTTTTCTCCGGACCAATCCTTCCTTTATTCCTAAAGTCTGTTCTCAGTTTCACTTAAACCAAACAATTGAATTGCCAATGTTCTTCCCTAATTCACCAATAAAGCAGAGTATAAATTCCACCAATTGGATGTGCCTAGGCAACTGCGTTTCTATATCCACAGGACCCAAGGAATTAGAAAATCGGAGCAGCTGTTTGTTTCTTTTGCTGAGGCGAGAATGGGCTTGCCAGTTTCCAAGGTCACACTATCGAACTGGATCTCTAGTTGTATTTCCTTTATTTACACTTCTCAGGGAAAGGAGTTGCCTTTTAAGGTTAAAACATTCTATCAGGTCCTTTTCTACTTCTGCTTTCTAAGCCAGGACACCTATTGATGTATGTGCAGCAGCAACATGGGCTACCCCTCATACCTTCATTTCCCATTATAAATTGGATTCTACTTCCAAGGGTAGAGCCTCATTTGGTTCCACGGTACTCAGGAGTATTTTCCAGTGAGCCACCCATTCAAGATGCTAGGGATGCTGTCCCACACATAATGGAGGCGAGATAGGACTACATAACATAAAGAAGTTATGTACTCACCATAACGTTCCATGTATGTAGTCCATTTCGCCGAACATTATTATGAACCCACTGGCCCCCTTCCTGGAGTATCTGGAAAGAGTTTTTCCTTTTCTACAGTGGTTTATACCATAAGGGTGCCTTTATTACAGTTTATTCTTCCGGACCTTTGTCCTCTTTCCTGTCTTATTCTGATAGACTAGTAGCAAACAAGGTCTGGAGAATGCGCGTATGCACCATGGGATACCTACTAGCCATGAGCCAATCTGAAGTTTTCAGGCTTTCCAAGTGGTCGAGTCGGAGCCGAGGATTGGCTCCGAACCCACACGTAATAATGTTCGGTGAGATGGACTACATACATGGAACATTATGGTGTGTACATAACGTCTTTTTTTTTATGGACCAAGGATCTCAAACAATTGATCAGAGGAGTGCCTCGTCAGTCTACATTCCCTCCATTGGTTACGAAGGTAAACGTGTTACTTGTATTTTGGCAGTTTGTCTAGATGGAAAGAAAACCCCACCTCTAATCATTTAGTAAGGGCAAGAAAGATAAGATTGAACGTGTTTCAGGCATTTACATTCTTGAAACCGAAAAAGCCTGGTGTGCACAAGCAGTTATAAGGAAGTGGGTCGATGTAATGCTGCCACTTGTTTTGCGAGGTGGCAAAAGAGGTGGTCTAGCCTGGGATTCAGCCAGGACTCACCGCGCTAAAGACATGAAGAAATTCCTTGCACGGAGAAGAATAGATCAAATAATGATTTCTGCAGGAATGACTGCCCATCTCCAGACTCTTGGTATTGGAATAAACAAGCCATTCAAGGACCATTTGCGCATGGAACTCAGTGACTACATTGAAGCCTAGCTTACAAGAGGTCGGGAAAAATTAATGGGATAAAATCACTGACAACTATGTTGCTAATGCACTAGGAGCAGGCTACTTGGACAAGTAGTGCTCATTTGAGGAGAGCTGTATTGCTAGGCATGACAGATTGGGGCCAATGGTTCTACAGGAAATGGAGTCGCAAGAAATTCAGGCTGGAATTCGGGGGTTGGAGACTTATGACAATGTTCCAGAAGAAGATGATGGCATGACTGTATATGAATAACTTTTCCATTATCAGGGCAACAGAATGAATTGCTTCTGCTTTCAGCTGTCAGCAACCTCTTGTCAGTTTTTTTGAATTTATTGTATTAAGGTAACGTTTCATTATCAAGGGGTAATTACAAAGTAAGGCCACTGGTTCCCAGACTTCATTTTTATGACTTTACATCATTCTTCTCTTACGGTTTGGGTAAGGAATAAAGAAAGCATCACCACTCAAAAAGTAGCAGTTATTCACCTGTTTTATTCCCCTCCTTCAATACATGTGTTGAGATTTTTTTGCACTTTAAGCATGAAATGTTGCACAGTGAAAGCCAAGGTGTAGATATTCTGAAGTTGAAATGTTTGTTGCACTGTCTATGTAGAATTCTCACACAACTGTTAACGCATTACACTAGAACTGTTGCCCATTAACAGAAAAGTATCAAATACATGTCGATTTGTGTACATGAATAAATGAATACATTTAGTTTGTTGTATGGGGGGGTAAAAAAGCATCCCTGGATAATGAGCCCTAATGCATATTTTGGCAGGGGAAAAAGTATAAGACCGGGTCTTATTTTTGGGGAAATACAGTAGTACACAACCAGTACTTGCCAGAAATTCCTGTAGCTCCTTCAGTGTTGTTATAGGTCTCTTGGCAGCCTCCCTGACCAGTTTGTCTTCTCTTTTCGTCAGTCTTGGAGGGACGTCCAGATGTTCATGTTTCACTGTTGCAGTCATCACATTTGGGTTATCCCTGCCCAGGGTAGCCCTCACTCAGCCCGAATACCAGAAGCTTAGTATTTCTGCGTCAGTTGATGTCACTTCAGGACTGACGTCAAGTCGTCAGTAGTATAAAGGCAGCCAACACCATTTTCTTGCCGAGGAGCCCGAAGCAGAAGCAGTTTGCACGAGTGTCTGTCGGCCGCTACCTGAGTTTCGTTTTCCAAACTGAAGTTGAAGTCTTCTAAAGCTAAGTACCCCATTGGGGATCCTTTTTTCTTGCTCTGATGGCAGAAAAAGTTAACAATGGTCTCATCTATTGAAAACAAATACCACACCAAGACTTTCATTCTTACTGCGTCACTTGCTTAGGCCCAGACCACGACGTCCCCCGCTGTTGCTTTTGTGCTTTGTTCAACACCAGAACTATACATCGTTTGGCTCGTATTGTAGCTAGATATTTTCACTGTCCGGCCTCAATTTCCGATATGGCTTCTGTAAGCCATCTGACATCACATCAGATCTTCCAAAAAAAGTAAGGATAAAGACAGACCGCACAGGTCCAAACCTTCCGACGACGCTTCAGTTAAGCTAGTCGTCAGTTCTCCGGTCCACAGTGAGGTTCTTTCGCAACCTCTGATGCCCACTTCTGTGGATTCACAGGCTGCTACCAAGACCCTTTCGGAGTCCGGTATGCCACAGAACTCTTCATCGACTAAGGATCCTGTGGTTGTCTCTACCTTGGATGGGTCCGGAGCCGCTGAGCAGGCACCAGCTTCCAAGGAAGTACTTTGCACTACCTATTCTCGACACAAACTGACGACTTGTGTCTCTTCTGTTCTTTCGAAAACTACAGAGTTTCTAAGGCCCAAGGTACAAACCACACCCAAGAAACCGACGACCGCACCTCAGGCAGCTGCTTCCTTGTCTCAGTCCAAATGATTAAAATGGTGAAAGACCTTATATTGTTGATCAGGGGAAGCCAAGCTATCCCTTCCCAAGGAGAGATTTGTCCCCAGTAGTCTTTATCTGAACAGGAGTCCGATAACTTCAATGCCTCTGAATATGAAGACATCCAACCCCTCTCTGCTTGTGAGGATTCTGATGCAGAGGAATCCATTCCTTCAGCCTCTCCACCCGATGATTTTTCCTTTGGGGAAATCCTTCATACTTTAAGGGAGCATTTCCAATGGGAATGTCAGGACTACCCTCAGTCTAAAAAGAGACACAGGGAATTTTTAGTTCTTCCACAGCACAAACCCCCGGTCATTCCTCCTGTCCTGGATGTTGTGGATGATGTTTTCATGGAATCTAGTTTAACTCCTGGCACCCTCCCTCCCGCTCCCAGGAAACCTGACCGGTATTAGAGTCCCCTGACTCTCTCAAATTTCTTTTCAAAAATCCTACTGCTGACCCTGAGGTTATCTCCCAAGGACCTAAAGGAATTAAGGCCACTTCTGCTAAGAATCCCACCCCCCAGATGGGGATTCCTGAGCATTAGACAAATGGAGTAAAAATAGTATACACCTCTGCTACTCTTGCTATTAGGGCACTAAATTGTCAATTCCATATGCTAAAATTCCAGCAGCATATCATGGAACTCCTCAAACAAAAAATAACTTTTCCTGCTTGTGCAGAAAATAAAGTTGCAAGACTTAATGCGTTATGCGAGTCCAGTAACTAAGCACACCTTACACTGGTTTTGATGCCCTAGAAGCATCTTGTAGGGCAGCAGTCACCGGTTCTGTTCTTAGAAGGCATGCTTGGCTTAAGGAACAGCCCTTGCCAGACCATGTCAAATCTAAACTATTGGATGCACCCTTGCACAAAGACAACTTATTTGGCACCAAGGCAGAAGAGGTCTTAAAAAAGATGGAAGAAAAAGCTAAATCTATGCAGTCAGTTAAGGATTTCCTGCAGGTAAAGCCACCCAGGTTCAGTAGGCATTGCCCCTCTAAACACTGGTCCTTTCCTGCCCCCTCGAGGTCAGTTCAGCCTGGACCCCGGGGAAGCAGACCCACCAGACAGCAGCCACAGGGAATGCAGCGATCAAAGCAATGGAGTACCTTCACTTCTAAACAAGGGAGTGCAAAGCCCATCCCCTCATGGTAAGAACTCACAATGACTCTCCACTTCCACCCCTTCCTCTGCCCACCTCACTTGCCCCTGGGAGGAAAACTCTCTTTCCATACAAGCACCTGGGCCACCATTACCAACGACCGCTGGGTCCTCAACATAGTGTCCCACGTATACAAAGTTTCTTTCCACACTGTACCAACCCCAAAAGGGTTCTCAGATCTTCCCCCAAACCAGTGGGCAGAGGCTAAAAACCAAGTCCTTTGCCTTCTCTCCATGAGGGCAATAGAGCACGTTTCTGCAGAACAGATAGGCCAAAGTTTCTACTCTAGGCTGCTCTTGGTACTCAGAAAAGAGGGCACCTGGCACCCCATCCTCTATCTATTCTAAACACCTTCCTGGTGATACCAAAATTCAAAATGCTCACCCTTCAGCAACTACTACCTTTCCTCTCCAAGGATGCCTGGCTAGCCACCCTAGACCTAAGAGGCCTACCTACACATCCCAATCAGGGAGTCATGCAGGAAATATCTACGTTTCAGGGCAGGATCTCTGCACTTTCAGTTCTCTACGCTTTTCTTTGGCTTATCTACTGCTGCCAGAGTTTTCACAAAATGCCTGGCTCCCGCCATTGCTTTTTGCAGGCAAAGAAATATTCAAATTTACTCAGACAACTGCCTAATTCAGGCAGACATGAAAAGCTGCTCAAGCACTTGGCCTTTGTAAAGGACCTATGTACCTCCCTAGGGTACACTACCAACGAAAAGAAATCCAAACTAGTACCCACCCAAAAAATTGTATTCCTGGGAGCAAGCCTCGACACAGCATCCCAGATGGCATTCCTTACACCAGAAAAGCAAACTTTTCTCTCAACTAGCCACCAGACCCCAGTTATCCGCATGGAAAATCCTGCAAGCTCTGGGGTTCATGGCATCTTGCATTCTACTCCTTCCATATGCCAGACTGCATATGAGGAAACTTCAGTGGTATCTAAAAAGCCTTTGGTGTCACCACTGTCATGACCTGGAAACTCTTATACCAATGATACCTAGTCTAAGGAAAGATTTCCTTTGGTGGGCAGCAGCATGCTACCACAACAAGGGACTACCCTTCTCACCACCCCACACCGCAGAAACGCATTAGACTATGCCTGGGGTGCACACCTGAATGGCAGGTGAATACAGGGCCAATGGAGCCCACATAAACCAAAATGAGATGTTAGCTGTCTAGCATGCATTGACAGCTTTCAGACCCCATCTCTCCCCAGGGGCTCTACTGAGCAAAACAGACAACACCACAATGATGTATATCAGCAAGCAGGGAGGGACTCACTCCTACCCTCTATGCAGGCTCGCCATGACCATTTGGCACACAGCTTCAGCCATGCAATTACACCTGTTAACATAATTTCTGCCAGGCTCTCTAAACTTAAGCAGAAATTTTCTGGACCCACACGAGTGGCAGCTAAACCAAAGAACCTTCACCCTTCTAACTCAGAAATGGGGCACCCCGAAGGTAGACCTCTTTGCTTCCTACTCCATCCAACAGCTCAGCAAGTTCTGCACCAGGGAGCCTCACTGCAGGGCCTGAAAAGTGGATGCTCTATTTTTCCAGTGGGTCAATCTCTGTGTATGCATTTCCCCCACTACCTCTCATTACCAGGTTATTGCTCAAAATAAAGGAGGAAAAACTAAGGGCAATCCTGATTGCCTCAGACTGGCCACGCCAGCACTGGTACCCACTGCTGCTCAGCCTGTCCCCTCTGCTACCATGGCATCTCCCTCAGATCCCAAAACTCCTGACCCAGAGGGAAGGAGAATTAATGCATCCCCAATTGCAGACCCTCAATTTAGCAGCTTGGTTTATTCCCTGACCACTGTACAAGCTGCCAGTCTCAGTAAACAGGTTTTAGATGTTATAAGTGAGGCCAGACGCCCTAGCACTAAAAAGTCTTATGCTGACAAATGGAAAAGGTTCTGCACCTGGATCCAGGCTAAGGGAGCCGATACAGCACAGCCCTCCCTACCTCTCATCCTGGATTAACTAGCTGATAAACTACACAGTGGTCTATCCTTTTCCTCTATTAAAATTCATGCCTCTGCTATCTCTGCTCATTTCAGCACTGAGCAACCTCTTTTCTCACACCCTGTCATCAAACGGATGTTCGTGTTTCATTGTTGCAGTCCTAACTAATGGGTTATCCGGCTTCCGGTAGCCCTCGATCATCCAGAATACCAAAGGTAAGTAAATGATGTCGGTTGTTGTCTGTTGTAAAGGATGTCAGGACATCCGATACAAAAGGAGGCAACCAACGTCACTTCCTCAGTCTTCCTTGCCGCGGAGCCCGAAGAAGAAGCATTTCTTGCACTAGTGCCGGTCGGCAGTTTACCTTTTTTGGTTTCAGACTACAAAGTTGAAGTCGACTACAGCTAAGTACCCCATTGGGGATCCTCTCTTCTTGCCTTAACGAATGCTAGAAAAGGTTAATTGTCTTACCTGTGAAAAGCAGATTCCACATAGAGATTTTCATTCCTACTGCATTATTTGTGTAGGCTTTGACCACGACGTTCCTAATTGTGATCTCTGTGCCTCCTTTAATCCGCATACTATTCGTCGTCGGGCTAAGCTTTTAGCTAAACATTTTGAAGTTTGGCCTACGTTTGTCGGTATGGCGTCCACTGGTTTTCAGGCTTGGGATACCCCCAAGAAACGTAAGGATAAGGACCACGACAGGCTTTAGAAGGTTAAGTCCTCCGATGATAAGATGGTTGTCAGTTATGAGGTAGCCAGTGAGGCACCTCTGCAGCCCTTGCAGTCTGCTGATTTTCAACTGCAGGCCTTGGTTGAGACCATTTCAGAGTCCCCAAGGCCTCCAGCCTCCATTTTGCCTTCTGACCTTTTGCCTGTCGCCTCTTCAGCTAGAGCTGGAACCGCTAAGCTGACAGTGGTGTCTGAGGCCTCCGTTCTTCGTTCAGACAGCAAGCTCATACCGATGACCTCTACTGCAACTTCGGCAGTTGCCAGGACTCCAGAGTCCTTCAGACTTGCAGGTAAATCTTCCAGTCGTAAGCCTGTGAAAAAGCAGACTCCAGTTTCTTCTTGTTCCCCTCGATCCCAAATGGTTAAAATGGCTAATGACCTTTTGACTGTTGTTAGGGGTTCACAGACTCCTCCTCCTAAAAGGAGTAGGGATGCTTCTCCTGAGGCTTTGTCTTTTTCTGGTTCTGATTCCTCTAGTATTTCTGCTGATGAAGAGGAAGTTTCTCAGGCTTTTTCTCCTTTTGAGGATTCAGATGGAGAGGAGTCCATTCCTTCTGCTTCTCCCCCAGAGGATTTCTCTTTTGGTGATACTTTGAATACTCTCGGGGAGCATTTTAAATGGGAAAGTCAGGATTTTCCCCAATGTAAGAAAAGGATTAGCGAGTTTTTGGATTTACCTCAACATAAGCCTCTGGCTATTCCACCAGTGTTGGAAGTGGTTGATGATGTTTTTCTGGAAAATTCCTTGACTCCAAATTTGGTTCCTCCTGCTCCCAGGAAACCTGACTTGTGCTAAAGAGTCCCTGATTCTCATCTGTTTCTTTTCAGGAATCTGTTGGCTGATCCAGAGGTTATTTCTCAAGGTCCTAAAGGAGTTAAGGCCACTGTTACCAAAAATCCTGTTCCCTCTGACAGGGAATCTAGATAGGTGGGGTAAAAAAACGTTTATACCTCTGCTACTCCTGCTATTAGGTCTACTAATTATCTTTTTCATATGCTGAAGTACCAGCAGCACACCTTAGAGGCTATTAAGTCTAGGATAGCAAGTGTGCCTCTTTTGGCGGAGAGTAAGGATATGCAGGATTTGCTAAATTCTGCCAGTCTTGTCAATAAACATTCTTTACATTATGGTTTTGACATTCTAGAGGCCTCCTGCAGGGCTACAGCTACTGGATCAGTTATCAGAAGGCACGCTTGGCTCAGGGAACAGCCTCTACCAGAGCCTGTCAAGGCAAAGCTTTTAGATGTACCTTTGCATAAGGACAGTCTTTTTGGCAGCAAAGCAGAGGGAAGTGCTCAAGAAGATTGAGGATAAGGCCAAGTCTATGCAAACTGTTAAGGATTTTCTGCAAGTTCAACCTCCTCGCTTTAGCAGGAATTACCCTTCTAAGAGTTGGACGTTTCCTGATACCAGCAGACAGATCCATTTTAGGACTAGAGGTTACAAATCTTTCAGGGGGCAGGTGGCTACCCCTCAAAGGTCTAAGCGTTGGCAGGTGTCCACTTCCAAGGCGGGAAGTTCCAAGCTTGCATTTCAATCTATACTCTCAATGACTTTATCCAACTTCTGCCTGTTCTTGCCTGCCTGGAGAGTCCTTTAGGGGGAAGGTTGGCCCTTTTTGCAAATGTCTGGGCCACTATCACGGATGACAAATGGGTACTCAGAACTATATCCCTAGGGCACAAGTTTTCTTTCCACACCTTTCCAGTTCCTAAAAAATTCCCGGACGCTCCTCCAAACCAAAGGGCCGAAGTAGAAAAACAAATTTTGTCTGTTTCATCTGGGAGCAATAGCATCAGTTCCTGCTCAGCAGGTAGGCCAGGGTTTCTATTCCAGACTTTTCCTAGTTCCAAAAAAAGAAGGCACCTGACTTCCTATCCTAGATCTATCTATTCTGAACTCTTTTTTGGTAATTCCAAAGTTCAAAATGCTCTCTGCATCAGTTGCTATCAGTGTTAGTAAAGGATTCCTGGCTGGTAATCTTGGATCGGAAGTTTATCTGCACATCCTTATCAGGGAAAGTTACAGGCATTACCTTTATTTCAGGGTGGGCAAGCAACATTACCAATTCTCTCCGCTGCCCTTTGGCTTATCTACTGCTCCCAGAATTTTCACAAAATGCCTGTCTCCAGTAATTGCTTTTTGCAGGCAGAAGAAAATTCAGATTTATCCATACTTGGACGACTGTCAAATTCAAGCAAATTTTCAGGAACAGCTGTTAAAGGATCTAGAATTTGTAAAGACTCTTCTCTTCCCTGGGTTACACTCTCAACGAGGCAAAATCAAAAATGGTGCCATCCAAGGAGGTAACATTCCTGGGAGCGAGTCTGAACACAGCCACCCAGATGATATATATCACCCAGGAGAAGCAGACAACTCTTTCAATTTACTTCAAGGACTTGGCAAGCCTGTCCCAGCTCCCCTGTAAGGAAATACCTGCAAGCTCTGGGATACAATGGCCTCTTGCATTCTCATGATTCCAATTGCAAGACTGCATATGAGGAAATTGCAATGGTACCTCAAGAACATTTGGTGTCAACACACACAGAACCTGGATAAGATGATTCCTCTGCGTCCATCTCTACAGAGTTTCTATGGTGGACAACAGCCTGTCTACAAAACACAGGCGTGCCTTTTCGCCCACTTCCTGCCACTCAAGTTCTTACCACAGACTCATCGGACTACGCCTGGGGAGCTCACCTTGATGGCAGATGCATACAGGGAAGTTGGGTGCCCAGCAAATGCACCTGCACATAAATCTAAAGGAGTTGATAGCAGTTCAGCAGGCCTTACTAGCTTTCCAGAATCTTCTTTCTCCAGGAACCCTGCTCGTCAGAACAGACAACACCACAGTCATGTGGTACATCAACAAGCAGGGAGGGACGCATTCATACCCCCTGTGCAGGCATAGCATGAATCTCTGGTCCAGAACAGCATCCCTAAGCCTGCATCTCCTAGCTCAGTTCCTTTTAGGAAGGCTCAGTGTTTTGGCAGACCAGTTGAGCGGACAAACCATGGATCCTCACGAGTAGCAGCTAAACAGAGCAGTCTTATACAGCATCATTCAACGTTGAGGCACACCTCAGGTGGATCTTTTCTCCTCTCCAGACAACCATCTTTTACCTCTTTTTGCACCAGACAGCATCACAGCAGAGCCTGGAAAGTGGATGCTATGTCCTTCCCTTGGACGCTGCTGTCAGTTTATGCCTTCCTTCCTCTTCTTCCCAGAGTATTATTGAAGATCAGGGACGAAAGACCAAGAACTATTCTCATAGCTCCGGACTGGCCCAGACAGCATTGGTATCCACTGCTTCGCAGTCTCTCCCAGTTTCCTCCTTGGCATCTTCTTCTGAAACCAGATCTTTTGGTTCAGGAAGGGGGAAACATTCTACATCCTCATCTTCAGTGTCTCCATTTGGCAGCATGGTTCATTGTATGACTCCATCCTTTTCTTCTTCCCTTTCCCAGCAGGTGGTTGACGTGCTGAGGTAGGCCAGGAGGCCTAGCACTAGGAAGTCCTACGCTGGCAAATGGAAAAGGTTCTCTCATTGGATGCAGGCTAGAGGGGAATCTTCTTCTCATCCTAGCCTTCCTTTGATCCTGAAATACCTGGCTGATTTGCTTCAGGGTGGTCATTCTTTTTCCTCTATCAAGATGTATGTTTCAGCCATTTCTGCTCATTGTTCTTTTGAGCAACTCATTTTCTCTCATCCCCTAATGAAAGTCTTTCTCAGAGGTGCTTGCAACTTAAAACCTCCCAGAAGGTCACCTACTCCAGCCTGGGATCTTAATTTTGTTCTGGAGAAACTCACTCTTCCTTTTGAGCCAGCTGCCACTGCGGATTTAAAGTTTCTCTCTTGGAAGACTGCCTTCCTCTTGGCTATAACTTCAGCAAGGAGGGTTTCCAAGCTGCAAGCTTTGATGGCTGTGGAGCCTTTTCTTATTTTCCATGCAGATAGGGTGTCTCTGAGAACCAACCCCTTCTTTATGCCTAAGGTGGTTTCTAGCCTTAATCAGTCCATACACCTTCCTACCTTATTTCCTAATCCTCGAAATAGAGGTGAAAGGGACCCTTCATTCTCTTGATGTGTACAGACAGCTTAGGTTTTACCTGGACAGGACTACAGACCTTCGGAAATCAGCACAGTTATTGGTCAGTTTTGCCCCTGGAGCCAAGGGCAAAGCTATTTCTAAGCAAACCATTTCTAAATGGATTGCACATTGCATTACTTTATTCCTTTCATGGCAAGGTCCCTCCTCAAGGGGTTAGGACCCACTCAACTAGAGCAGCTTCCACTTCTGCAGCCTTTTTAAGGGGTGTCCCTACTAAAGATATTTTGGAGGCTGCCACATGGTCTTCTTTTCACACTTTCACAAAGCGTTATAATTTGCCTTTGTTTTCCAGAGCCAGGGCAGGGTTTGCCACTGCTGTTCTGCAGGGCATTATCTCCAACCCTTGATTCTGTTGGTTCCTCCTCTCTTTTCTCTGGGCTTTGGTAATCAACCCATTAGTTAGGACTGCAGCAGTGAAACACGATGAACATAGTACAGTTGTGTACACTTAACATAAATGTAGAAGTTCGAGTGTATTCACTGTTGCAGTCCTGGTTTCCCTCCCTCCTTCCCCCTATTTTGGTCCTCTCCTATTCTCTCTTCCTAAGGTACAGGCTAAATTTGATATTTGCCAAAATTGCTTTTGGTTTAAGTCTTGTTTCTGGGGGCTTCTGACTGTTATGGCAAGAAAGACAGAGGAAGTGACGTTGGCTGCCTCCTTTTGTATGGGACGTCCTGACATCCTTTACAACTGACGACATCCAACGTCATATTTACGTACCTTTGGTATTCTGGCCTATTTAGGGCTACCGGGAGCCGGATAACCCATTGGTTAGGACTGCAACAGTGAATACACTCGAATGTCTACATTTATGGTAAGTGCACACAGCTGTACTTTCCTCAGAGGGGCTAGCAACTTGAGGCCACCCAGAAGAGCACCTAGCCCAGCTTGTGACCTAAACTTTGTGTTAGAGAAACTCACCCTGCCCCCCTTTAAACCAGCAGCTATAGCAGAATTAGTTTCTCTCATGGAAGACGGCCTTACTTCTGGCCATCACTTCAGAAAGAAGAGTATCCAAGCTACAAACACTAATGGCTGTAGAGCCCTTCATCATTTTCCATGCTGACAGGGTCTCCCTCAGGACTAAACCATCCTTCATGCCAAAAGTGATGTCTAGTGTGCCCACCTTTTTCCCTAACCCACAAAACAAGGGGGAAAGAATACGGCACTCTGTAGATGTATACAGAGCTCAGATTCTGTCTAGACAGGACTAAATCATTCAGTAAGAATGATCAGTTGTTAGTCAGCTTTGCTGCAGTAGCAGAGGGCAAAGCCATATCCAAACAAACCATTTCCAAACGGATAGCACACCGCATCCATTTCTGCTACAAGCAACACGGAAAACCTCCCCCTAAGGGGGTAAGAACTCACTCTACCAGAGCAACCTCTACAGCTGTCCTCAGAGGAGTCCCCACCAGGGACATCCTGGAGGCTGCAACATAGACATCTGTTCATACCTTCAACAAGCATTACAACCTGCCTATCTTCTCCAAAGCCAGGGCAGGCTTTGCCACTGCAGTCTTGCTGGGCATCCTAGCCAGCCCCCAGTCTTTTTGACGCCTCCACCCTTTTCCTCTGCTTTGGGAATCAACCCAAATGTGATGGCTGCAACAGTGAAACACGAAGAACATAGTACAGTTGTGTACACTTAACATAAATGTAGGTGTTCAAGTGTATTCACTGTTGCAATCCTGGTTTCCCTCCCTCCATCCCCCTTTCTCTCTCTCTCTCTTATTACAAGGAACATTTTGGTATTTACTTTCTACTGGTGGGGTTCTTCCACCATATCCTGGCTCCCACTTGGAGGTTCCTGTCAGGGCAAGAAAAACTGATGTAATGGCATTGGCTGCCTTACTTTATACTATTGACGACCTGTTGTCAGTCCTGAAGCGACAGCAGCCAATGCCGAAATACTAAGCCTCTGGTATTCGGGACGACTGAGGGCTACCCTGGCAAGGATAACCCAAATGTGATGACTGTAACAGTGAATACACTCTAATATCTACATTTATGGTAAGTGTACACAACTGTACTTTCTTTGCAACTTCACTGTTGTCCCACATTTTCTCCACTTTTTGATGACCGTCTTCACTGTGTTCCAATGCTGTGGAAATTTTTTTGTACCTTTCTCCTGACTGATGCCTTTCAACAATGAGATCCCTTTGATGCTTTGCAAGTTCTCTGCGAACCATGGTTTTTGCTGTATCAGGCAACTGAGTAAATGTCAGGAAAATCCTGCTAGGACAGTTTAACTTTATTTGGAGTTGATCAGGCTCTTTAATTGATGGCAGGTGTGTACCCAAGAAGACTGAATGCTGTAATTAAATCAAAAGCTGCTTCAACAAAGTATTAGTTTAAGGGTGTGCACACTTATGCAACCAGCTTATTGTACGTTTTTTTCATATTTTATATTTTTCCCCCTAACAGATTTGTTTTTCAATTGAATTGTACAGGTTATAGATCACATTAAAGGTGGGAAACGTTTTGAAATGATTTATTGTGGTCTAATTTTTTTATATCACAAAAACCTGGCATTTTAACAGGGGTGTGCGCACTTTTTATATCCACTGTATATATACCCCTACACCCATGGGCTGACACCATATGTCAAAAGTGTGGAGTGTACTGAACGTGATCAGGAAGATATTTACTGTTGCTATAAACTGTACTTTCAGTTATGGTTGTAAGGTGTTCTGTGAATTGGCACTGACTAGTACAAAGATCACAGGAAGCAGAGTTTTGTAATCTGTGAAAACTAATGAAAACCTTGTTTGGTGGGAGTGGTGCTAGCATAAGAATGGAGTTATTCTTTCATAAGGTTACATTACTGTTTTTTTTCCTGCAACCTTTCCCCTACCCCCCCCCCCCCACACACACACACACACACACCTTTTTCCACTGCTTGCCACCCATGGAGCCCTCTGTGTCTCAGTCCATTTTTGTCACTGACCAGGGGAGAGTTGACCAAGAGGTGTCCTCATCCAGGTAACCATTGGGGTAATTTTGAGTGAGGATTTTTCCATTTGCTCCCTGCCCCGAACCTCATGCATATCTAGCAAGGCGGAGGGGATGTGTAATGGGCTGTCCATGGAAGATATTCCCTCACCTCTGTAAAGGGATTCTCCCTCCAAGCAGCTGTACTAGTCCACAGTGGCATGAACAGTGGTGTCTGTGGTGTCCACCAGGGAGAGCGCAGTGTCCTATGTGCCTGTATGTGCACTAAACTGCGTCTTCCCACAACCCGAGGAGGTCAGTGAGCCACACCCTTTCACTCCTCCACCTTATTGCTTAGCTCCTCCAGTGCCAGGGCCACTAATCAAACCTCAGTTGCCTGGGTTCACAGTAAGGGTACTATCTCTCTGCTGTATTCAGGTAAAAGGTATATTACTCTGCACTAAACACACCAGATAAACTGTTTAAAACCAAAAAACGATCTGGAACACAATAAGAGAAGGCTCAAACTATAAAAGTAATTTAATATTGCCACACAAGTGAAATTAGCGCTTTCGGCAGGTACAATAACCCACCTTCCTCAGATTACACAGCTGGACATGAAAAACTCATTTATACATTAATGCATAAAATATGCCCAATTGCCTTAAAGTGCATTATTCAAACAATTAAGTTGCCATAGCGACCTTAAAGTAAGATCGCTACCTGCATGATTTTACTTGCACTGCTGTCAACTATAAAAATGCATACATATAAAAACACCAAATATTTAAAACATGAATGCATATCTTGCTTATTGCTAAACAATTAACCAAAATCTCTTCCCTTGCATTACGGCAGGCTGTTTACGTATTTACAAATACGGAAATTAATGCAAAAGGTGGATAATCACTTAAAAAGTAAAAAACCATATACATGGCTCTACACTTTATCAACCACAAAGGTTTCAAAAGTGTAAAATATCCATTATACATTATATTGTAAATAGTACTGTTGTAATGGCACTTATTATTTAAAAACTGATGGTATTATACATACATTTGTACCTAAATAAATCCAAAAGTTGTGTCAAAAGGTCACACTATTGCTAAACAGTTCTTACTCTTACTGCTATAGAGCAATGTTAATATGACACATGAATATACCCTCAAATAAATAAAACGTTAAATGTTAGTTCCCATGTTCAAAAAGGCCTAAATTTCATATTAAAGCCCACAAGTTCGTTCCTCTATTTATATGAAAACCGAAACATTATATTCACAATCATGACATGTATTGTATTATATCTACCTATTATAGGCTAACCACTTCAAAACACATTTAATAGAGAGAGCCTCATTAATACCTGGTATAACTTGTGCCCTAGTACGAATTTGCCAACATAATTCGTCAATCTCCAGGCGGACTTGCCAAGGTCCCCCTCTAATGTCTTGTTTTCTTTGCTGCAGGATAACAAACTTAAAGGAATGTCCACTATTTTCAACTACATGCCGAGCTAGAGCATTATTCTGATCCTGTTTGGAAACAGCATTTATATGCTCATAAATTCTAATTTTTAATTTGCGCTCGGTTTTTCCTATGTAAAAAGCTTTACATAGATTACATAGGGCAGCATAGACCACTGATTTTGTTTCACAATTGAAGTGGCCATTAATCTTATATTCTGTGTCATTTATGCTACAAGTGGTACCAATCTTTATATACATACACTGACTGCATGTTCCACATCTATGCATCCCTAATGGACAGTTAGACATCCTTTTTTGTTTCGTTTTTTCCATAATGCATTTGAGGTTGTCCCCCCTCCTGTATGTTATTTTAGGTTTATCACCAACAAGGGCAACTAGTCCTTTATCATGTTTAACAACCTCCCAATTTTTGTTTATAATTTCCCTTATCTGTTGAAAATCCATAGAATATGTGTGAAGGAAACTACAACAAAAGTTAGGCTTAGGTAGATTAGATGTGAATGTCTCTACTTGTAAACTTGAAATTTCAGGATTAACATCCAAGTTATTAGTTTTTATAACAGGAAGCAGGGGTAAAAAATAACCCCCCACCCTTTTGTTAGTAACTTCTAGTACGATATTGTTGACTAGACATAAAGGATACCCCCTAGATGTGAACATAGCTATCAATTTTTCACATTCCATTTGAAAATCGTTATCATCCGTCACCATCCGTGCTGCCCTGACCAGTTGGCTCTTAATAACTGATCTTTTTTGATGGTACGGATGGTTACTCGAAAAATGTAACAGTGAGTTACAATATGTGGGCTTTCTATATATAGTACTTTTGAATCTATTATTGGTAATGTCCTTAGATAAAAGAACATCCAGGTAATTCATTTCAGAGTCAGCCACTGAATATGTGAAACTAAGGAATTCAGTCATACTTGTCATATTATCGATAAACTGTGGGATAACTGATTTATCTCCCTTCCAAATACAGAAAATATCGTCCTGATACCTTGTGTAAAAGGAGACATGTTGTTGAAAAATATCATCCTTGAACAGGAATTCATCCTCCCAGTGAGTCATCACTGCATTCGCAAATGAGCCCCCACAAGGGGAGCCCATCGCCACACCTGATGTTTGTAGGTAGAAGTTACCTTCAAAGGTAAAAAAATTGTTCTTTAACACTAGTTCAAGAAGAGTTTCAACAGTGTAAATGATATCATCCGATATTTTTCTAACTGACAAAAACTCCCTGACCCATGATAGGCCTAAATCCTGGGGTATGACCGTATAGAGGTCTTTAACATCTATTGTCAAAAACACTGAATCAACGGCATATGTTTGATTGCTAATGTCCCTCAAGAAAGACCAAGAGTCTTTGCAAATGTGCTTGACTGCTCCTATAAGAGGCTTCAAAATGCTATCCACATACTTAGCGTGAAGCATATGTGATGGAGCCTCTTCCATCAATAATAGGTCTGAAAGGTGGGGCCTGTAATCGCTATGTAGCTTAGGTGCACCAAAAATGCAGGAATTCTAGGTGCAGACATCTCCAAATAATGGAAAACGCCTGAATCAATAAACCCTCCAAAACAGATCATTGAGAACACCATATATTTTCTATATGCACCATGGATTTCATTTAATGATACCTGCTCATAAGCCGTTGTGTCGAGATGTTCCATCATGTATTCGACATATTTATATTGATCCATCAAGACCACACCGCCACCTTTGTCAGGTCTCATGACCCGGACGTTGCAATCCTGCAACAGGTGTAAAAAGTCCCATTCGAGTCTTGACATGTTGTTACCACCTTTAACCCTGCTATATATGACGTGGTTTTTAATAGCCCACAAATCTAATTCACACATTTTTTCAAAGGTTGATAAAATAGGATGTAACAATGGGTTATAAGAACTTGACACTTTTATACTGTTAATAACCTGAGTGTTATTCCCCATTAAAAAATTCAAGTTTAATTTTCTGACATAAATTTTTAGGTCAATTATAGTCCTAGTTATGTCCATATGTCGAGCAGGAACGAATGTTAGATCCTTAGCGAAAAAATCAACCATGTCCTGTTGTATATTCAATAAGGTGTAATTGTACAAAACAAAGTCACTATAAGAACTTCTTAAAAGAATAGAGTCAATACCAAAATCAAGGTTCATGGTCATCTCCTCCTCCCCCGTCTTTTGTTCCTCGCATTGTTCTGCCTCTGTATTTGAGGGGGGTTTTTCTTCTTGGAATTGTTCACCAAGTGAAAACCCTGATTATTCTGTTCTATCTCGTCTTCCATAATAATGTTCTGTTGGTTGAAATTCATTGATCCTGCTGCTTGTACATGTCCCTGGTTGGGGACCTGAACATTACCATTGCCATTATTGTTGTTGTTAAACCTAGGGCTCCTTCTTGGCCCATGCCTTTGTTCAGTTGGATAGTTACTGTTACTAAAATTGTTATTATTTAACCTTTGATTTGGTTCCCCAATATTATCGGGTTGATCTAAAGCTCCTTCAGGAACCGTTGTTGATGCTTTAGGAGGTTTAGGATAGGCACATTTATTGCTGTAATCAGTTATATCCCTTGTTAGTTTCTTTTTCTTTATGGCCAAAAGTTTTTCCATGCTCGCTTCAATACTTGTATAGATACGACAGTATTCATATTTATATCGAAAAAACTCCCTATCCGATATGATAGATTGTTCCAAGTTTTCAAGCTCCTCCATAAGAATTACTATATCTTTAGAATAATATACTATGAGGGCTTGTAAGAACTCAGTACTTTGTCGATCAAACAAGTCTAAAAGTTCTTGGTAAAAAGGAGAACTATCCAAAAGGCCAGCAGGAAATCGCCATTGGCGCAGGCCCTTGGGAATAACCTTGTTCCTGATACACTCGGTTAAATATGAAACCTCCAGTTGTAATTTTTTGCATCTATATAACTTATTGTCAAATAAGTCAATTTTATCTGATAAAGTGCCACTACTTGAA
Source organism: Protopterus annectens (assembly GCF_019279795.1). Lineage (NCBI taxonomy): Eukaryota > Metazoa > Chordata > Ceratodontiformes > Protopteridae > Protopterus > Protopterus annectens. The sequence goes on along the minus strand of NC_056748.1, from coordinate 267,215,328 downwards.
GTTCCTCCTGGAATAGGTAAAACATGCGGATGGAACTCCTGACTGAAGAAATTATTGTTAGACAAAAAATTCGACATGATGGGGATTCCCTGCTTATTTGGGATACCCTCAGTGTTATTAGTTGAACGCATATTGGTAATATCATTACCTGGTTGCAATTCGCTAGATTCGAATGGAAGACCTCGATCGCCAGGTACAAAAAGTCTATTACTGCTACTTGGTAGTCCAGCACCAGTATTGCGAAGCCCTGGGGACTGCTGCCCGTTCGGTGGAGTTGTAGAGCTTCCGTTAATGGTAGTAAATCCAGGCGGTGGAAAATTGTTACCGGTTCTTAAAACCGGCAACGCCATGGCATCTACTTTCTGTGTTAAGGCGTCAACCCTGCCGAGTAGAGCCTCAACAAGTGCTGTTAAGCTACAGCTGGAGTTGCCGCTAGAATCATTCTCTTCATTCCGCTGCGTGAAAAGTTGTGGAGAAGCCTCTCCGGTTCCGGTCGCTATCAAAATACTCTGCACCAAACACACCAGATAAACTGTTTAAAACCAAAAAACGATCTGGAACACAATAAGAGAAGGCTCAAACTATAAAAGTAATTTAATATTGCCACACAAGTGAAATTAGCGCTTTCGGCAGGTACAATAACCGACCTTCCTCAGATTACACAGCTGGACATGAAAACTTCATTTATACATTAATGCATAAAATATGCCCAATTGCCTTAAAGTGCATTATTCAATAAGTAAGATCGCTACCTGCATGATTTTACTTGCACTGCTGTCAACTATAAAAATGCATACATATAAAAACACCAAATATTTAAAACATGAATGCATATCTTGCTTATTGCTAAACAATTAACCAAAATCTCTTCCCTTGCATTACGGCAGGCTGTTTACGTATTTACAAATACGGAAATTCATGCAAAAGGTGGATAATCACTTAAAAAGTAAAAAACCATATACATGGCTCTACACTTTATCAACCACAAAGGTTTCAAAAGTGTAAAATATCCATTATACATTATATTGTAAATAGTACTGTTGTAATGGCACTTATTATTTAAAAACTGATGGTATAATAGGTAGATATAATACAATACATGTCATGATTGTGAATATAATGTTTCGGTTTTCATATAAATAGAGGAACGAACTTGTGGGCTTTAATATGAAATTTAGGCCTTTTTGAACATGGGAACTAACATTTAACGTTTTATTTATTTGAGGGTATATTCATGTGTCATATTAACATTGCTCTATAGCAGTAAGAGTAAGAACTGTTTAGCAATAGTGTGACCTTTTGACACAACTTTTGGATTTATTTAGGTACAAATGTATGTATAATACCATCAGTTTTTAAATAATAAGTGCCATTACAACAGTACTATTTACAATATAATGTATAATGGATATTTTACACTTTTGAAACCTTTGTGGTTGATAAAGTGTAGAGCCATGTATATGTTTTTTTACTTTTTAAGTGATTATCCACCTTTTGCATTAATTTCCGTATTTGTAACACGTAAACAGCCTGCCGTAATGCAAGGGAAGAGATTTTGGTTAATTGTTTAGCAATAAGCAAGATATGCATTCATGTTTTAAATATTTGGTGTTTTTATATGTATGCATTTTTATAGTTGACAGCAGTGCAAGTAAAATCATGCAGGTAGCGATCTTACTTTAAGGTCGCTATGGCAACTTAATTGTTTGAATAATGCACTTTAAGGCAATTGGGCATATTTTATGCATTAATGTATAAATGAGTTTTTCATGTCCAGCTGTGTAATCTGAGGAAGGTGGGTTATTGTACCTGCCGAAAGCGCTAATTTCACTTGTGTGGCAATATTAAATTACTTTTATAGTTTGAGCCTTCTCTTATTGTGTTCCAGATCGTTTTTTGGTTTTAAAAGGTATATTACTGTTGTCACTTTGTGAGCTTTTAAATAATTGATGTTTTTACTTTTGTAAGGGTTAAATGAAAGAAACATATAGATGTTCATCGTGTTACCCTGCTGCAGTCATCACACTTGGGTTACCCTGCTGTCAGGCGGTCCCGCAGTCGGCCACAATTTCAAAGTCTTGGTCCGTCTTTTTGTATACCTTGCCTAGGCCCAGACCACAACGTCACTGGTTGTCGGTTTTGTGCTAGGTTCAATAAGCAAACTATAAAGCGTCGCTTTGATTTCGCACGACACTACTTCAGTAGAAAATTTAATTACACTATGCCGTCGGAGCAATCGTCTACTGGTGTGCATAAAAAATGCAAGGATAAGGACATGCAGCCTAGACCCAAGCCAGACACCGAGGCCTCGGCTGGCCCGATCGCCGATTCTCCGGTTTTCAGTTAGGCGCCTACGCAGCCCCTGGCTACCGCTGAATTGGATCCCCAGACCACATCGGATCTCCCAGCAGAGAGTTCTAGGCCGACGCAGCCATTTTCCTTAGGCCCTACCAACGGCATTGCAGTAGGGGAAGCTGGTGCTGCAGAAACACCTTCGGTTTCTGAAGGTGTCTTCAGACCGACTACCCTCACCATAAAATCTTATGCTAAGCTTAAGACTCCTCTAAAACCAAAAAAGCCTTCACTTCAGTCTCCAGGCCAAGGCCCTATGCCTAAGAAACAGATGCTTAAAATGGCTGAGGATTTGATTTCCTTGATCAGGGGTTCCCAACCCCCCCCAACAAAAGGCCTAGACAAGAGGAGGATTATGCCTCCTCTGATCAGGTGTCTGTTTCCTCAGGCTCCTCTGAGGAACAGGATTACTCCTTCCCCCCTTATGAAGATTCTGATGCTGAAGATTCCATTCCCTCAGCTTCTCCCCCTGAAGATTACTCCTTTGGGGAAACCTTACACACCATGAGGGAACATTTCCACTGGGAAGGTCAGGACTACACTGACTCAAAGAAGAGGCTCCGAGAGTTTCTTTTACTCCCCCAGCACAGACCACTTGCTATCCCCCCAGTTTTGGACATAGTGGATGATGTCTTCTTAGAATCTAGTCTAAATCCAAATTCTCTGCCTCCTGCTCCAGCCAAACCAGATAGATACTATAGAGTGCCTGACTCTCACAAATGCCTTTACAAAAGTCCTGCTGCTGATCCAGAGACAATCTCCCAGGGTCCCAGAGGGGCCAAGGCTTCTTTGGCTAAAAATCCTGTACCCTCAGAAAGAGACTCCAGAGCACTAGATAGGCGGGGGAAGAAGGTTTACACCTCAACTACTCTAGCTATGAGAGCACTAAATTGTCAATTTCACATGCTTAAATACCAGCAGTTCCTAATGTCTCAAATAAAACAAAAGATGGGCACGCACCCTCAACAGTCTGAATTCAAGGAAATGCAAGATCTGTTGCATGCAGCTGAGCAGGTGGGCAAGCATATTTTACAATGTGGTTTTGATGCCTTGGAAGCTTCATCTAGAGCAGCTGTTACTGGGTCTGTTATACGTAGGCACGCTTGGTTAAAGGAACAACATCTGCCTGATCATGTTAAAGCAAAGTTACTGGATGCACCCTTACAGCAGGATGTTTTATTTGGGGTTAAAGCAGAGGAGGTTTTAAAGAAAATGGAGGATAAGGCAAAATCTATGCAGGCGGTCAAAGATTTCTTACAGGTACAGCCCCCACGCTTCAGCAGAAATTGGCCAACAAAAAATTGGTCCTTTCCAGCTTCTGACAGACCTCAGAGGGGTAAATACAGGCGCCCAAGGGGCAGAGGACAAGCACATATCCCTTACAAACCTCGCCGATGGGGCACTACAACACAGAAGGGAGGAGAAGACGGGTCCCAAACCACTAGAAGGCAAACACAATGACTTAAACCTCAAACTGCCAAGCAAAACCCTCTTGGCAGCTCCCTTGGGAGGAAAATTAGCACTTTTTGCAGAAAACTGGCGCATCGTCACACAGGACAAATGGGTCCTAGACATTATCTCACACGGATGCAGATTCCATTTCCACACCTTGCCAAGGTTAAAAGGAATGCCAAACCTGCCACAAAATCAATGGGCAGAGGCGCAAAAACAAATTACAGCTCTCATGGACATGAGAGCCATTCAACTGGTACCTACACAGGAGCAAGGCCAAGGATTTTACTCAAGGCTCTTTCTAGTCCCCAGAAAGGACAATGCTTGGAGACCCATTCTGGACCTTTCAATTTTAAACACCTTCTTGCAAGTACCCAAATTCAAGATGCTAACACTACAGCAGCTTCTTCCCATGTTGGGCAAGAAAGCTTGGCTAGTAACGGACCTCAAGGAGGCATACCTGCATGTCCCTATCAGACAAAATTGCAGAAGATACCTCCGTTTCATTGCAGGTTCAACCCATTACCAATTCTCTGCACTGCCCTTTGGCTTATCTACTGCACCCAGGGTCTTCACAAAATGCCTGGCACCAGTAATTGCATACTGCAGACAGAGAGGAATTCAAATATACCCATACCTGGACGACTGTCTCATCCAAGCAGAAAGCAAGGACATTCTCTTACAACACCTGGCTTTTGTACGACAACATCTAAGTTGCCTAGGGTACACAGTAAACGAAAATAAATCAAAACTAGTGCCCTCACAAAATATGACATTCCTGGGTGCCAGCTTGAATACAACGGCCCAGATGGCTTATCTGACGCCAGACAAACAACTACAACTAACTCAATACTTCAGAACAATGGCAACAAAAGACTCAACTCCCTGCAAGAAAAATTCTGCAGGCCTTGGGCTTCATGGCATCTTGCAAACTACTAATACCATTTGCAAAACTGCATATGAGGAAATTACAATAGTACCTAAAAAGCATATGGACTCAACACAGCCACAGCTTGGAAACAATGATAAATCTCATTCCCTGCCTTCAACAGGAGTTTCTATGGTGGTCACAGGCTTGTCACCTCAACAAGGGTCAGCCTTTCATCCTACCCCCAGCCAGGCAAACTATGACAACAGATGCATCGGACCATGCCTGGGGGGAACACATGGCAGGACGTTGCATTCAAGGCTTATGGACAGCAGATCAAAGGAATCTGCACATCAATCAAAAAGAAATGCTAGCTGTACAAAATGCTCTTGCAGCCTTGAAGGACCTCTTACATCCAGGACAGCTTATCATAAGGACAGACAACACCACAGTAATGTGGTACATAAACAAGGGGGTACACACTCCTACCCTCTATGCAGGCAAGCAATGACCTTGTGGAACACAGCACTGGCTTACCAAGTTCAATTACAAGCTCAATTCCTGCCAGGAAAAAAGAACACATTGGCAGACGACCTAAGCAGAAACATCATGGATCCCCACGAGTGGAAACTGGATCCACAAGTATTCGCAATGATAACTCAAAAATGGGGGCTCCCAGACATAGACCTGTTTGCCAGCCCTCAAAACTATCGGCTAACAAAGTTTTGCACAAGGACTTTTCACCATCAAGCTTGGAAAGTGGACGCACTCTCATTCAGTTGGAAAATGCTAACAGTATATACCTTTCCTCCACTACCCCTTCTCACAAAGGTATTTCTGAAAGTCAGGATGGAGAGACCCCGAATGATACTCATTGCCCCAGACTGGCCACGCCAGCATTGGTACCCACTATTAAGGAATATGGCCCAGGGCCCACCATGGATTCTCCCACAAATTACCCACCTTGCTCACACAACAAGACAATCAGATTCTACACAGCCAGCTCAAAACCTTAAACTTGGCTGCATGGCAAATCACCTAAGCAACCAGCCATCTCCTCTCTCACAAGCTGTTATGGAAGTTAAGCTGGAGGCCAGGAGGCCCAGCACCAGGAAACCCTACTCAGACAAATGGAAAAGGTTTTGCGCCTGGAACCAAGCTAAAGGCCAAAATACCCTTCAGCCTGACATGCCTCAGATTCTGCAATATCTAACTGAGATGTTACACAAAGGACTTTCTTTTTCATCTATTAATATCCACGCCTCGGCCATCTCTGCTCACTACAACACAGATCCTCCCTTATTTTCACATCTACTCTTAAGACAGTTTCTCAGAGGGGCCAAGAACATTAGGCCTCCCAGGAGAGCACCAACACCTACTTGGGACCTCAACTTTGTTCTGGAAAAACTCACGCTACCTCCTGTTCAGCCAGCTTCCTCAACTGACTTAAAGTTTATATCATGGAAGACTGCCCTGCTGCTAGCAATCACTTCAGCTAGAAGAGTTTCAGAACTTCAGGCACTAATGGCAGTAGAGCCTTTCCTCATTTTTCATCAAGACAGAGTTTCTCTACGAACTAATCCCTCCTTTATACCTAAGGTGGTATCCAGTGTGGCTCTAAATCAAACCATCCATTTACCCACCTTCTTTCCAAATCCACAGACAAAGGAGAAAGACTCCTGCATTCCTTGGACATTCATAGGCAGCTACGTTACTACTTGGATAAAACTAAGATTTTCAGAAAAACTGACCAGCTTTTTGTATCCTGTGCTACAGCATCACAAGGAAAGGCTATCTCAAAACAAACCATTTCCAAATGGATAGGACATTGCATACGTTTTTGCTACACCCACCATGGAAAACCAGATGTTCATCGTGTTACCCTGCTGCAGTCATCACACTTGGGTTATCTTGTCGTCAGGCGGTCCCGCAGTCTGCCTGAATTCCAAAGTCTTGGTCCGGTGTCAGTTGCTGTCGCTTCTTCCCTGAGGTCAGTACACCAGGGGTATATATGATGCATCAGACGCCATTTTCTTCAGTCTTTCTTGCCGCGCGGTGCCCGAAGCAGAAGCAGTTCGCAAGTGCCGGTTGGCCGACTCCTAAGATTTTCGAAGTCGAATTTCAGATCCGAAGTCTTCAGTAAAGCTAAGTACCCCGTTGGGGAAACTTTTCTTGCCTCAGACCGATGTCAGAAAAAGTTAACAATTGTATTTCTTGTGGGAAGCAAATACCTCATAAGGATTTTCATTCTTATTGTATACCTTGCCTAGGCCCAGACCATGACGTCACTGGTTGTCGCTTTTGTGCTAGGTTCAATAAGCGTACTATAAAAAAACGCTTTGATTTCGCACAACACTACTTTGGTAGAAAATTTAACTACACAATGCCGTCGGAGCAACCGACTACCAGCTTGCACAAAAAACGCAAGGATAAGGACAGGCAGCCTAGACCCAAGCCAGACTCAGAGGCCTCGGCTGGGCCGGTCTCCGGTTCACCGGTTTTCAGTGAGGCTCCTACGCAGCCCCTGGCTATCGCAGATTTGGAACCCGAGACTGCTTCAGAGCCTTTGGCGGAGAGTGCTAGACCGACGCAGCCATTTTCTTTGGCCCCTACCGACGACATTGCAGAAAGATGTCGGTGCTGCAGAAACGCCTTCGGTTTCTGAAGGTGTCTTCAGACCGACGCTCACTATAAAAGCGTACCCTAAGCTTAAGACTCCTATTAAACCAAAAAGGACTACACTTCAGTCTCCGGTGCAAGGCCCCATGCCTAAGAAACAGATGCTTAAAATGGCTGAAGATTTGATCTTTTTAATCAGGGGTTCCCACCCCACCCCCCCCCCCCGACAAAAGGCCTAGACAAGAGGAAGATTATGCCTCCTCTGATCAACTGTCTATTTCCTCAGGCTCCTCTGAGGACCAAGATTACTACTTTCCCCCTTATGTGAAGATTCTGATGCTGTGGATTCCATTCCCTCAGCTTCTCCCCCTGAAGGCTACTCCTTTGGGGAAACTTTACACACTATGAGGGAACATTTTCACTGGGAAGGTCAGGACTACTCTGACTCAAAGAAAATGCTCAGAGAGTTTCCTTTACTCCCCAGCACAGACCTCTTGCTATCCCCCCCAGTTTTACACATTGTGGATGATGTTTACTTAGAATCTAGTTTAAATCCAGATTCTCTGCCTCCTGCTCCAGCCAAACCAGACAGATATTAGAGTGCCTGACTCCCACAAATTCCTTTATAAAAGCCCTGTTGCTGATCCAGAGACTATCTCCCAGGGTCCCAAAGGGGCTAAGGCTTCTATGGCGAAAAATCCTGTACCCTCTGAAAGGGACTCCAGAGCGCTAGACAGGTGGGGGGAAAAAGGTTTACACCTCAGCCACTCTAGCTATGAGATCACTAAATTGTCAGTTTCACATGCTAAAATACCAGCAATTTCTAATGTCTCAAATAAGACAAAAAATGAGCACACTCCCTCAACAGTCTGAATTGAAAGAAATGCAGGATCTGTTGCATGCAGCTGAACAGGTGGGCAAACATACTTTACAATGTGGATTTGACTCTTTGGAGGCTTCCTGTAGAGCAGCTGTTACTGGGTCTGTTATACGTAGGCATGCTTGGTTAAAGGAACAAACTCTGCCTGATCATGTTAAAGCAAAGCTTCTAGATGCTCCCTTACAGCAGGATGTCCTATTTGGAGTTAAAGCAGAATAAGTGTTAAAGAAAATGGAGGATAAGGCAAAATCTATGCAGACGGTCAAAGGTTTTCTACAGGTTCAGCCCCCTTGCTTCAGCAGAAATTGGCCAACAAAAAATTGGTCCTTTCCAGCTACTGACAGACCACAGAGGGGTAAATACAGACGCCCAAGAGGCAGAGGACAACCACAAATCCACTACAAGCCTCGACAATGGGGCACTGCAACACAGAAGGGAGGAGACGACGGGCCCCAAACTACTAGAAGGCAAAACTCAGTGACTTAAACCTCACATGGCCAAGCAAGACTCTCTTGGCAGCTCCCTTGGGAGGAACATTAGCACTTTTTTCAGACAACTGGTACATCGTCACAAAGGACAAATGGGTCCTAGACATAATTTCACAAGGATACAGATTCCATTTCCACACCTTGCCAACGAAAAGAGGAATGCCAAACCTGCCACAAAATCAATGGGCAGAGGCACAAAAACAAACTCCAGCTCTCATGGACATGAGCCATTCAACTGGTACCTACACAGGAGCAAGGCCAAGGATTTTACTCAAGACTCTTTCTAGTCCCCAGAAAGGACAATGCCTGGAGACCCATTCTGGACCTTTCAATTCTAAACACCTTCTTACAAGTACCCAAATTCAAGATGCTAACACTACTGCAGCTTCTTCCCATGTTGGGCAAGAAAGCATGGCTAGTAACGTTGGACCTCAAGGAGGCATACCTGCATGTCCCTATCAGACAAAATTGCAGAAGATACCTCCGTTTCACTGCAGGTTCAAACCATTACCAATTCTCTGCACTGCCCTTTGGCTTATCCACCGTACCCAGGGTTTTCACAAAATGCCTGGCACCAGTAATTGCATACTGCAGACAGAGGAATTCAAATATACCCATACCTGGACGACTGCCTCATCCAAACAGAAAGCAAAGACATCCTCTTACAACATCTGGCTTTTGTAAAACATCTAAGTTGCCTAGGTTACACAGTAAACGAAAATAAATCAAAACTAGTACCCTCACAAAATGACATTCCTGGGTGCCAGCTTGAATACAACGGCCCAGAAGGCTTATCTGACGCCAAACAAACAATTACAACTGACTCAACATTTCAAAACAATGGCAACAAAGACCCAACTCCCTTCAAGAAAAATTCTGCAGACCTTGGGCTTCATGGCATCTTGCATACTACTAATACCATTTGCAAAGCTGCATATGAGGAAATTACAGTGGTACCTAAAAAGCATATGGTCTCAACACAGCCACAGCTTGGACACAATGATATCTCTCATTCCGTGCCTTCAACAAGAGTTTCTATGGTGGTCACAGGCATGTCACCTCAACAAGGGTCAGCCTTTCACCTTGCCCCCAGCCAGGCAAACTATGACAACATATGCATCGGACTACGCCTGGGGGGCACACATGGCTGGACAGTGCGTTCAAGACATATGGACTGCAGATCAAAGGAATCTGCACATCAAAAAGAGATGCTAGCTGTACAGAATGCTCTGACAGCCTTCAAAAACCTCTTACATCCAGGACAGCTTACAATAAGGACGGACAGCACCACAGTAATGTGGTACATAAACAAACAAGGGGGTACACACTCCTACCCTCTATTTAGGCAAGCAATGACCTTGTGAAACACAGCACTGGTTTACCAAGTTCAGCTACAAGCTCAATTCTTGCCAGGAAAAAAGAACACATTGGCAGACTGCCTCAGCAGAAACATCATGGATCCCCACGAGTGGAAACTGGATCCACAAGTATTTGCAATGATAACTCAAAAATGGGGCCACCCAGACATAGACCTGTTTGCCAGCCCCCAAAACTATCAGCTGACAAAATTTTGTACAAGGACACTTCATCAAGCTTGGAAAGTGGACGCACTCTCATTCAGTTGGAAAAACCTGACAGTATATGCCTTCCCTCCATTGCCCCTTTTCTCAAAGGTGCTTCTGAAAGTCGGAAAGAAGAGACCACAAATGATACTCCTAGCCCCAGACTGGCCACGCCAGCACTGGTACCCACTATTAAGGAATATGGCCCAAGGCCCACCTTGGATTTTACCACAAATTGCCCATTTGCTCACACAGCAAGACAATCTGATTCTACACAGCCAGCTCAAAACCTTAAATTTGGCTGCATGGCAAATCACCTAAGCATCCAGCCAGCTCCTCTTCCTCAAGCAGTTATGGATGTTATTCTGGAAGCTAGGAGGCCCAGCACAAGGAAGGCCTACTCGGACAAATGGAAAAGGTTTTGCGCCTGGAACCAAGCTAAAGGCCAAAAATACCCTTCAGCCTCACATGCCTCAGATTCTTCAGTATTTAACTGAGTTGTTGCACAAAGGACTTTCTTTTTCATCTATTAAAATCCACGCCTCGGCTATTTCAGCCCACTACAACATGGATCCACCCTTATTTTCACATCTACTTCTAAGGCAGTTCCTCAGAGAGGCAAAAAACATTAGGCCCCCCAGGAGAGCACCTACACCAACCTGGGACCTCAACTTCGTTCTGGAAAAACTTACGCTACCTCCCTTTGAACCAGCTTTCTCTGCTGATCTAAAGTTTATATCATGGAAGACAGCCCTGCTGCTAGCAATAACCTCAGCCAGAAGAGTCTCAGAGCTTCAGGCACTAATAGCAGTGGAACCTTTCCTCATTTTCCATCAAGACAGAGTTTCTCTACGAACTAATCCTTCCTTTATGCTAAGGTGGTATCCAGTGTGGCTTTAAATCAAACCATCCATTTACCCACCTTCTTTCCAAAGCCACAGAAGAAAGGAGAAAGACTCCTGCATTCCTTGGACATTCACAGGCAACTTCGTTACTACTTGGATAAAACTAAGGTTTTCAGAAAATCTGACCAGCTCTTTGTATCCTATGCTGCAGCTTCACAAGGGAAGGCTATATCAAAACAGACCATTTCCAAATGGATAGGACATTGCATTCGTTTTTGCTATAACCATCTTGGAAAACCAGTTCCTGCTACCATAAGGCCCCACTCTACCAGGGCAGCAGCTACATCTACAGCCTTCCTCAGGGGGGTGCCAAGCAAGGATATTTTGGAAGCTGCAACTTGGAGTTCCGTACACACCTTCACCAAACACTACCACTTACCACTTTACTCTAAGACTAGAGCTGGCTTCGACACTGCAGTTCTGCAGGGCCTTCTAGCCTCCTCTAACCCTCTTTGACTCCTCCTCCCATCCTTAGCTTTGGGATTCTACCCAAGTGTGCAGCAGGGTAACACGATGAACATAGTACAGTTTTGTACCTACCATAAATGTAGATGTTCAAGTGTATACCCTGCTGCAGTTCAGGTTGCCCTCCCTCCATCCCCTCTGAACTAGCTGAACTTATCTCTACCACTCCATTCTATTCTTCCTCTGTGGTGTTTGCTTGTGCCTAAGGATTTTGTTTTATTTTATCCATATAGCTTTATGTATATATATATATATATATATATATATATATATATATTTGCCTACCTATTAGGGGCACCTGACATCTGAGGCAAGAAAACCTGAAGAAAATGGCGTTGGATGCCTCTTGATATACCCCTGGCACTATGACGTCAGAGAAGAAGCGACAGCAACCGACGCCGGACCAAGACTTTGGAATTCTGGCCGACTGCGGGACCGCCTGACTGCAGGGTAACCCAAGTGTGATGACTGTAGTAGGGTATACACTCGAACATCTACATTTATGGTAGGTACAAAACTGTACTTTATGCTATATAAGAGTTTGTGACTAAATGGAAAGAGGCAAAGAAACGTGTAAAGTGGGCAAGAGAGTCTTGTTGGAAAACTGAGAGCAGCAGTCCCAACCCCACCCCCCCAGTTAGCTTGAAATAAGACTGTGCAAAGTAGTGTTAGGCGTATATGAGAGAGATGGAGAGCAGGTTGTGATGGCAGATGTCAGAGTTGAGACATTTATGGCATGGCATAGACAGAAATGCCTTGGTTGTCATTGGTTTAATCTTTTTCACAACAAAAATGTATGATCTGCGCAAGTGGATTTGCCTTTTTTGACTGCATTGGGGGGGGGGGGGGAGTCTTACCTCCAACTTTAGCTTGCATTTTCTTTTTTCCCCACTCTTGGATGTAGATCATCTTCTGCTCTTGTTCATCTGTTAGTCTATTGCTGGTGATGTAATATTTGTACATTAATATGCAGTTTCTACTTCTGTTGTAGGCAATTTAAGTATTTGATGCCGTTCAGTGTTCATTTTCTTTTGTATTTTTGAAAGTCGCAGTGCTCTCTAGGATTTTTGTGGCATTTCCTGCGTATGGATTGTTCATTCTTGACTGTGTAGTATGTACTAATTTTAATATGTTTTCATTTTAGCAAGTTCATGGAGGCGGAATGACGACAGACAGGATGAACGAAAAGAGGAGAGGGATACTCCGCGCAGAGGACCTCCACGAGATAGAGAGAGAGATGGGGAAAAACCCTCTTGGAGACCAGATAGAGAAAGAGAGTCTGCTCGCCGCACAAAGAATGATCCAGATGAAGATGGTTGGACTACTGTCCGTCGTTAACTTAGTTTTTCATTGGCCTTTTAATCATTCATCAGATCACTTGTTACATCCAGTGCATTATGTATACCATTCATAATGGAGATTTCAGGACCTTTTTTGTCACCTCTGTGAAAAGCAAATGATACTGCTGCTTTTTTGTAGACTTTGCAGTACATATGGTTAATTTCTGAAAGTTTATGCAAACTTGGAACATGTCAAAACAATGCTTTTACCTAGAATTGTATAATAAATGTGAACTGTGCAAAGAGCATCTTTTCATCCGAATCTAAAACAAAGGATTACCATTCATCTTAATTTGGAAGCTGGCCTGATCTACTTTTATGCCATTAAGACTTACAGGAGTGATAGGTATGACATGCTTAGAAACTTTCTAGCATCTGTTAGCCAAGACAAGGTATCTTGAAGTACTTTTAAAATAACATTTTATCACAAAGCAAAACACTTGTCAGTATGAAAATTGCAAAGGTTTTTATGGTACAGGTAAAATAGATGGATTTACAAATATTCAGTATCTACTTTCAGCCATCACCATACAGAGCAGTGTACTGTATTTCTGATTACTTGATATAGTCAAGAGCTCTGCTTTGCGATACAGAAAGTGATGATTATGGGAAAGTTGCTGGTTTGATTATCACTATATTGTCTGTGGTGGAAATTACTGATCCTTTTCTGGAGTTATTTCTTGGCCTTCAGTGCATTTAATTTAATTATCAAATATTTAAAAAACATTTTATTTTTTTTTTTTTCGTTAGTGTGTTTTCCTCCTCACTTGAATATTGGCTGTATTGGCTTTGAATAGAAAACATGCAATATCGCAGATGTCATTATCCGATCTTAAGTCAATACTGACTATTCTGTTTTCCCTTTGATTTAATAAATTACTTGGGTAATTCCCTTCAAGTTTCACTGTCTTTTTTTGTAACTCTGTTAGACACATGGATATTTTGTTTTCCTAGCTTATGAAAAAAAAATCTCTTGAAACTTCTTTATACAAGTATTTATCCCTTTAATTGTTTCTTCAAGAATGCCTTTCTGAAGAATAAACATTGCAGAAATTTAACTTTGCAAATGAACACATTTGGTCTGCCAGTTTGTCAGTACCAGTGTTTAAAAATTATTGACTTAAGTGATCTGCTGTAATCTGTGAGAAAGCTAGTATGGCAGGATTAAATGTGATCCAGTTTATCCTTTTCAGCCTGTGTGGCTTTTTACTGCCGGTTCTGTTTAGCTTGGCACCAAAAACTTTCCCTAACTGTAATGCAACCCATTCTCCCACAGTGCTTTAAACCATCAGATTTCCTTTGCTGCTTGCAAAGTGATAGCACTAGGAAAGTGCTCCAGGCTACTCTTCACGAAAGTGTCCATTTTTGGTGTTTTGTTAGATTGACTTGTTAGATGGATCTTGCCTTTGTTTACCTTTTTATCTGTAGTAAAGCAGTTCTGTTTACCCCGTTTGTCTCCTCCCTAGGCTGTGGGCTTTTCCGTGCCATTTGCTTTCTGGTTGTTCCCCTTGGTTAAGTTTTTTTTCTTAGTAGACAGACTCCTGGTGATGTTCATCGTGCATACAGCTGCAGTCATAACAGATGGGTTATCCTGCCGTCAGGCGGGTCCTCGGTCGGCCGAATTCCAAAGTCTAGGTCCGGCGTCGGTTGTCGTCGCTTCCTCCCTGACGTCAGTGCAGCAGGGGTATAAAAGAGGCAGCCAACGCCATTTTCTTTAGTCTTTCTTGCCGTGCGGTGCCCGAAGCAGAAGCAGTTCGCAAGTGCCGGTCGGCCAGCTCCTGAGATTTACGAAAGTATTTCAGCCGAAGTCTTCTTGAAAGCTAAGTACCCCGTTGGGGAAACTTTTCTTGCCTCAGACCGATGTCAGACAAAGTTAATAATTGCATTTCATGTGGTAAGCAAATACCGCATAAGGATTTCCACTCTTTCTGTATACCTTGCTTAGGCCCAGACCACGACGTCTCGGCCTGCCGTTTTTGTGTAGATTCAACAAACGCACTATTAAGCGTTGGGCGGAGTTTGCCCTTCACTTTTTTGGCAAAAAATTTAATTATATTATGTCGGATACTCCGACTCCAGATTTGAGCAAAAAACGCAAAGATAAGGACCGACATACGAGGTCCGCACCACCTACTGAAACCACGCTAAGGCTGACTACCGGTTCTCCAGTACTCAACGAGGCGTCTACGCAGCCCGAGTACCAATGACAATGCATTACTGGTGTCTTCAGTACCCGAGGTCGCAGGCTCATCGGCCCCCATTCCTACTACAGTTACCGACGCCACTCCTGGCAGGGAAACTCAGAATTTAGACAGGCCTGCCATTTCTCAAGGGGTCTTCAGGCCTTCCTCCTTCTCTATTAAAGCCTTCACTAAATCTAAAACAGCCATGAAAACCAAAAAACAGGTTCCTCAGACACCCTCCCAAGGCACCATGCCTAAAAAACAGATGCTTAAAATGGCTGAGGATTTGATTACTCTTATCAGGGGTTCTCAACCCCCCTCTGACAAAAGGCCCAGATTAGAGGAAGACTACCCTTCCTCAGATCAAGCTTCTATTACCTCAGAACTATCTGAGGACCAGGATTATGCCTATTCTCCAGTCGAAGACTCTGATGCAGAGGAGTCTATTCCCTCGGTCTTCCCCCTGAGGACTTCTCTTTTGGGGAAACCCTGCATACATTGAGGGAACACTTTCACTGGGAAGGCCAAGATTACTCAGATTCCAAGAAAAGGCTCAGGGAATTTCTTCTGCTCCCCCAGCATAAGCCTCTGGCTATCCCTCTTGTTTTAGATATATTGGATGATGTGTACACAGAAGCCAGCCTTAATCCTGATTCTTTGCCTCCAGCTCCTGTTAAACCAGACCGGTATTACCGGGTTCCTGATTCTCACCAGTTCCTATATAAAAGCCATACTGCTGACCCAGAAACTATTTCACAGGGTCCCAAGGGAATTAAGGCCTCTACTGCTAAAAACCCATTACCTTCAGAGAGAGATTCCAGAGCTTTAGAAAGGTGGAGGAAAAAGGTGTACACCTCGGCCACTTTAACCATGAGGGCATTAAACTGTCAGTTCCACATGTTAAAGTATCAACAGTTTTTGATATCTCAGCTGAAAAGCAAGATGACACAACCAGATTTAAAAGAGTTGCAGGATTTGTTGCGTGGTGCAGAGCAAGTGGGTAAACATACCTTGCAGTGTGGCTTTGATGCTTTAGAAGCCTCATGTAGAGCTGCTGTTACGGGGTCTGTTATACGTAGGCATGCTTGGCTCAAAGAGCAAGCCTTACCAGATCATGTCAAAGCTAAATTATTAGATGCACCTCTTCAAAAAGATGTATTGTTTGGTGTTAAAGCTGAGGAGGTGCTAAAGAAAATGGAGGTAAAAGCTAAATCAATGCAAACAGTGAAAGATTTCCTGCAGGTACAGCCTCCACGTTTCAGCAGAAACTGGCCTTCAAAAAATTGGTCCTTTCCAGCCACGGACAGACCTCAAAGGGGCAGATACAGGCGTCCAAGGGGTAGAGGGCAACCTCAAGGATCTTTCAGAGCCAGACAGTGGCAAGCACCAACCCCAAGAGGTGGAGAAGATAGATCACAGTCTTTTAGAAAACAGACACAATGACTTCCCCCTGCACCTGCCAAGCAAAGCTTTAATGGCAGCACCTTTGGGCGGAAAACTGACATTATTCTCAAAAAATTGGCATATTGATACAAAAGACAAATGGATTCTGGACATTATAGACAGAGGCTACAGGTTCCACTTTCACACCCTTCCAAAAATGAGAGGCATGCCAAACATGCCACAAAATCAAAGGGCAGAGGCACAAAAACAAATTTCAGCTCTCATGGACATGAAAGCAATTCAAGAGGTACCTGCAAAAGAACAAGGTAAAGGGTTTTATTCCAGACTATTCCTGGTACCAAGGAAAGACAAAGATTGGAGACCTATCTTAGACCTATCCATCCTAAACACATATCTACAGGTGCCAAAATTCAAGATGCTCACATTACAGCAGCTTCTTCCCATGCTGGGCAAGGAGTCTTGGCTGGTAACATTGGACCTCAAGGAGGCATACCTGCATGTCCCTATCAGACAAGATTGCAGAAGATACCTCAGATTTCTTGCAGGTTCAACCCATTACCAATTCTCTGCATTGCCCTTTGGCTTATCTACTGCGCCCAGAGTGTTTACGAAATGCCTGGCATCAGTAATCGCCTTCTGCAGACAACAAGGGATACAAATCTACCCATATCTGGACAACTGCCTGATCCAAGCGGACAGCAAGGACATACTACTGCAGCACCTGGCATTTGTAATAAGAACTTCCTGGGATACACAGTCAACAAAAAGAAATCAAAACTAATACCCTCTCAACAAATAATTTTCCTGGGTGCCAGCTTGGATACAACCACCCAGATGGCCTACCTCACGCCAGACAAGCAAGGGCAACTGTCTCAATACTTCAGAAAAATGGCAACTTACACCAGGCTAACTGCAAGGAAAGTACTGCCGGCTCTGGGATTCATGGCATGTTGCATCCTACTAATCCCATGTGCAAAGCTGCATATGAGGAAACTTCAATGGTACCTAAAAAACTTATGGTCTCAACACAGCCACAGCTTGGAAGCAATTATACCACTCATTCCATGCCTTCAAAAGGAATTTATGTGGTGGGCTCAAGCTTGCCAAGGAAACACGGGTCTTCCTTTCTGTGTACCTCAAGCAACTGAAATCATCACAACAGACGCCTCAGACTACGCCTGGGGAGCACATATGACAGATCAGTGCATTCAGGGAAAATGAACACGAAAAGAGAAGCACCTTCACATCAACCAAAAGGAAATGCTAGCCGTGCAAAAGGCTATTATGACCTTCAAAGACCTACTGCATCCAGGCCAGCTATTGATAAGGACAGACAACGCCACAGTGATGTGGTACATAAACAAACAGGGGGGAACTCATTTATACTCCCTGTGCAGGCAAGCCATGACCCTATGGAACACAGCACTGGAATTGCAAATTCAACTACAGGCACAATTCCTGCCAGGGAAGGAAAACACACTGGCAGACAACCCAAGCAGAAATATGACAGATCTACACGAATGGAAGTTGCATCCTCAAGTTTTCACAAAGATAACTCAGGCATGGGGACAGCCAGACATAGATCTCTTTGCTACCCACAGAAATTGCCAGTTGAAAAAATTTTGTTCAAGGACCTATCATCCACAGGCCTGGAAAGTGCCGCACTTTCCTTCAATTGGGCAACAGTGACAGTCTATGCCTTCCCGCCTCTTCCTCTGCTGCCCAAAGTTCTATTAAAAGCCAGAACGGAGGGGCTGAAAAAGATTCTCATTGCTCCAGACTGGCCAAGACAACACTGGTATCCGCTCCTGAAGAGCCTGACACATTCCCCACCATGGATCCTACCTCTAGTCCCTCTTCTGTTGTCCCAGCACAACTACAAAACTCTTCACAGCCATCTCAAAACTCTAAATCTAGCTGCATGGAGAATTCCTTGATTTCCCAACAGTTTCTCCTCTCCAAGGAGGTGCAGGATGTCATCTTGGAGGCCAGAAGACCTTCTACTAGAAAGGCCTACTCCACCAAATGGAAACGATTTTGTGCCTGGAATCAAAAAAAGGGGCAGAATCCTTGGGTAATAAATACACCTCAAATTTTACAGTATCTAACTGAGATGTTAAACAATGGACTTTCCTTCTCCATCAAGATCCACGCTTCAGCCATTTCTGCACAATACAACACAGATTCTCCTTTATTCTCTCATCCTCTCTTAAGGCAGTTCCTCAGAGGGGCAAAGAATATAAAACCCCCAAGGAAACCACCAGTCCCTGCTTGGGACCTCAACTTCGTATTGGGAAAGCTGACCCTTCCTCCCTTCAAGCCAGCTTCTTCATCAAAGTTACAGTACTTGTCATGGAAAACCGCCTTTCTTCTGGCTATCACCTCAGCTCGCAGGGTTTCGGAGCTACAGGCCCTCATGGCTATGCAACCATTCATCATTTTCCATCAGGACAGAGTTTCCTTACAAACCAGCCCTACTTTTATGCCAAAGGTAGTATCCAGTGTAGCTTTGAATCAGACTATCCACTTACCTACCTTTATCCTAATCCACAAAACAAAGGGGAAAGACTACTACATTCCTTGGACATTCACAGACAACTTTGTTATTATTTGGACAGGACAAAGCCATTCAGTAAATCTGAGCAACTCTTTGTGTCCTATGCTGCAGGTGCTCAAGGAAAGGCTATTTCCAAACAGACAATTTCAAAATGGATAGCCCACTGCATACGCTTTTGTTACTCATTTCATGGAAAAACTGTGCCTGCATGCATCAGATCCCACTCCACCAGAGCCACAGCTACCTCTGCAGCCTTCCTCAGGGGGGTCCCTACCAAGGACATTTTGGAAGCAGCCACCTGGAGTTCAGTGCACTTTCTCCAAGCACTATCACCTCCCACTATACTCTAAATCTAGAGCGGGCTTTGCCACAGCAGTCCTGCAGGGCATCCTAGCCCCTCCTAGATGTTCATCGTGCATACAGCTGCAGTCATAACAGATGGGTTTTCCTGC
The DNA here is from genome assembly GCF_019279795.1 of Protopterus annectens. Lineage (NCBI taxonomy): Eukaryota > Metazoa > Chordata > Ceratodontiformes > Protopteridae > Protopterus > Protopterus annectens. The sequence continues at coordinate 267,195,801 of NC_056748.1, read as the reverse complement.
CGCCAGGCGGGTCCTTGGTCGGCCGAATTCCAAAGTCTAGGTCCGGCGTCTGATGTCGTCGCTTCTTCCCTGACGTCAGTGCGACAGGGGTATAAAAGAACCAGCCAACGCCATTTTCCCCAGTCTTTCTTGCCGCGCGGTGCCCGAAGCAGAAGCAGTTCGCAAGTGCCGGTCGGCCAGCTCCTGAGATTACGAATATTTTTCAACCGAATTCTTCTTGAAAGCTAAGTACCCCGTTGGGGAAACTTTTCTTGCCTCAGACCGATGTCAGACAAAGTTAATAATTGCATTTCATGTGGGAAGCAAATACCGCATAAGGATTTCCATTCCCTCTGCATTCCTTGCTTAGGCCCAGACCACGACGTCTCGTCCTGTCGTTTTTGTGCTACATTCAACAGACGCACTATTAAGCGTCGAGCGGAGTTCGCCCAACACTATTTTGGCAAAAAGTTTAATTACATTATGTCATCGGATACTCCGACTCCAGCTTTGAGTAAAAGCCGCAAAGATAAGGACCGACATACGAGGTCCGCGACTTCTACCGACACCACGTTAAAGCCGACTACAGGTGCTCCGGTTCTCAGCGAGGCACCTACGCAGCCCTTGACTACCGATGACACTTCATTAGAGGTGTCTTCTGTGCCCGAGGTCACAGGCTCTTCAGCCCACACCCCGACTACAGATACCGAAGCCACTCTTGGCGGGAAAACTGAGTTTAGACAGGCCTGCCACCTCTCAAGGTGTCTTCAGGCCTTCTTCTTTTTCCATTAAGGCTTTCACTAAATCTAAAGCAGCCATGCATACTAAAAGACAAGCTCCACAGGGACCCTCTCAAGGCCCCATGCCTGAAAAGCAGATGCTCAAAATGGCTGAGGATTTGATTACTCTTATCAGGGGTTCTCAACCCCCCTCGGACAAAAGGTCCAGAGTGGAGGAAGAATACCCTTCCCTGGACCAGGCCTCCATTACTTCAGAACATTCTGAAGACCAGGAACAATCTTACTCCCCTTTTGAAGATTCTGATGCAGAGGAGTCCATTCCCTCGGTCTCCCCCCCCCCCGAGGACTACTCTTTTGGGGAAACCTTGCATACCTTGAGGGAACACTTCCACTGGGAAGGCCAAGATTACTCAGACTCCAAGAAAAGGCTCGGGGATTTCCTCTTGCTCCCTCAGCACAGGCCTCTGGCTATCCCTCCTGTCTTAGACATACTAGATAATGTGTATTCAGAGGCCAGCCTTAACCCAGATTCCTTACCTCCAGCTCCAGTCAAGCCTGACAGGTATTACCGGGTTCCTGATTCACACCAATTTCTATACAAAAGCCATGCGGCTGACCCAGAAACTATTTCACAGGGTCCCAAGGGAATTAAGGCCTCCACTGCCAAAAATCCATTACCTTCAGAGAGAGATTTCAGAGCTTTAGAAAGGGGGAAAAAGGTATACACCTCGGCCACCTTAACCATGAGGGCATTAAACTGTCAGTTCCATATGTTAAAGTATCAACAGTTTTTATTATCTCAGTTGAAAAGCAAAATGTCACAACCTGAACAACCAGACTTGAAAGAGTTGCAGGATTTGTTGCATAGTGCAGAGCAAGTGGGTAAACATACCTTGCAATGTGGTTTTGATGCTTTAGAGGCCTCATGTAGAGCTGCTGTTACAGGATCAGTCATACGTAGACACGCTTTGCTCAAAGAGCAAACCTTACCAGATCATGTCAAAGCTAAATTACTAGATGCACCTCTTCAAAAAGATGTATTGTTTGGTGTTAAAGCTGAGGAGGTATTAAAGAAAATGGAGGAAAAGGCAAAATCAATGCAAACAGTGAAAGATTTCCTACAGGTACAACCTCCACGTTTCAGTAGAAATTGGCCTTCAAAAAATTGGTCCTTTCCAGCCACGGACAGACCTCAAAGAGGTAGATACAGGTGCCCGAGGGGTAGAGGGCAATCTCAAGGATCATTTAGAGGCAGACAATGGCAAGCACCTACACCAAGAGGTGGTGAGGATAGCTCACAGCCATTCAGAAAGCAGAACCAATGACTTTCCCCTTTGCATGCCAAGCAAGGCTCAATTGGCAGCACCTTTAGGCGGAAAACTGGCGTTATTTTCGAAAAATTGGCATATTGCCACAAAAGACAAATGGATCCTGGACATTATAGACAGAGGTTACAGATTCCACTTTCACACCCTTCCAAAAATGAGAGGCATGCCAAACCTGCCACACAAAGGACAGAGGCACAAAAACAAATTTCAGATCTCATGGACATGAAAGCTATTCAAGAGGTACCTGCACAAGAACAGGGTCAAGGTTTTTATTCCAGACTATTCCTGGTACCAAGGAAGGGCAAAGATTGGAGACCTATTTTGGACCTATCCATCCTAAACACATATTTACTCGTACCAAAATTCAAGATGCTCACATTACAGCAGCTTCTTCCCATGCTGGGCAAGGAGTCTTGATTGGTAACATTGGACCTCAGAGGCATACCTGCATGTCCCAATCAGACAAGATTGCAGAAGATACCTCAGATTTCTTGCAGGTTCAACCCATTATCAATTCTCTGCATTGCCCTTTGGCTTATCTACTGCGCCCAGTGTGTTCACGAAATGCCTGGCATCAATAATTGCCTTCTGCAGACTTCAAGGGTTACAAATATACCCATATTTGGACGACTGCCTAATCCAAGCAGACAGCTAACACATGCTTTGAAACACCTGGCATTTGTAATAATGTTGTTGAATTCTCTGGGATACACAGTCAACAAAAAGAAATCAAGACTAATACCCTCTTAAACAATAATTTTCCTGGGTGCCAGCTTGAATACAAACACCCAGATGGGCCTACCTCACGCCAGAGAAACAAGGGCAACTAACTCAATACTTCAGAAAACTGGAAACCTTCACCAGGCTGACTGCAAGGAAAATCCTGCAGGCTCTGGGATTCATGGCATCTTGCATCCTGCTAATCCGATGTGCAAAGCTGCATATGAGGAAACTTCAATGGTACCTAAAAAACCTATGGTCTCAGCACAGCCACAGTTTGGAAACAATTATACCACTGATTCCATGTCTTCAAAAGGAATTTCTGTGGTGGGCTCAAGCATGCCAAAGAAACAGGTCTCACATTCTGCAAGCCTCAAGCAAATCAAGTCATCACAACAGACGCCTCGGACTACGCCTGGGGGGCGCACATGACAGATCGGTGCATTCAGGGCAAATGGTCCCAAAAAAGAAAAGCACCTACACATCAATCAAAAGGAAATGCTAGCAGTAATAAATGCTATTATGGCCTTCAAAGACCTACTGCATCCAGGCCAACTATTGATAAGGACAGACAACACCACAGTGATGTGGTACATAAACGGGGAGGAACCCATTCATATCCCCTATGCAGGCTAGCCATGTCTCTTTGGAACATGGCTCTGGAATTACAAATCCAACTTCAAGCACAGTTCCTGCCAGGGAAGGAAAACACGCTGGCAGACAACCTAAGCAGAAATATGACAGATCCACACGAATGGAAGTTGCATCCTCAAGTTTTTGCAAAAAATAATTCAAGCATGGGGAAGGCCAGACATAGATCTCTTTGCCACCCACAGAAATTACCAACTGACAAAATTCTGCTCAAGGACCTTTCATCCACAGGCCTGGAAAGTGGACGCACTCTCTTTCAGTTGGACAACCATGACAGTTTATGCCTTTCCGCCTCTTCCTCTGCTGCCCAAAGTTCTATTAAAAGCCAGAGCAGACAGACCAAAGATGATTCTCATAGCTCCAGACTGGCCAAGACAACACTGGTACCCACTCCTGAGGAGCCTGACGCATTCCCCACCATGGATCCTGCCTCTAATGCCTCTTCTACTGACTCAGCACAACTTCAAAACTCTTCACAGTCAGCTGAAAACACTCAATCTAGCCGCATGGAGGATTCCTTAAATTCACAACAGACCCTACTCTCCAAGGAGGTGCAGGATGTCATTTTGGAGGCCAGAAGGCCTTCTACTAGAAAAGCCTACTCCGCAAAATGGAAACGGTTTTGTGCCTGGAATCAGAAAAGGGGTCAGAGTCCTGGAATACTGAATCTACCTCAAATATTACAGTACCTAGCTGAGAATGCTAAGCAGTGGACTTTCATTCTCCTCCATCAAAATCCATGCCTCAGCCATTTCTGCAGAATACAACACTGATCCTCCTTTTTTCTCTCACCCTCTCTTAAGACAGTTCCTCAGAGGGGCTAAGAATATAAAACCCCCAAGGAAGCAACCAGTACCTGCTTGGGACCTCAATTTCATCCTGGAAAAATTGACCCTGCCTCCCTTTGAGCCTGCTGCTTCAACAGAACTGCAGTATTTGTCATGGAAAACAGCCTTCCTTCTGGCTATCGCCTCAGCACGCAGGGTTTTGGAACTACAAGCCCTCATGGCTGTGCAGCCTTTCATCATTTTCCATCAGGACATTGTTTCCTTACGAACCAACCCTTCTTTTATGCCAAAGGTAGTATCCAGGGTAGCCTTGAATCAGGCTATCCACCTACCTACCTTTTACCCTAATCCACAAAACAAAGGGGAGAGACTACTACATTCCTTGGACATTCACAGACAGCTTTGTTATTATTTGGACAGAACAAAGCCTTTCAGAAAATCAGAGCAACTCTTTGTGTCCTATGCTACAGGTGCTCAAGGGAAGCCTATTTCCAAACCGACAATCTCAAGATGGATAGCCCACTGCATACGCTTTTGTTACTCTTTTCATGGTAAGACTGTACCTACAGGCATCAGATCCTCACTCCACAAGGGCCACAGCTACCTCTGCAGCCTTCCTCAGGGGTGTTCCTACCAAAGATATTTTGGAAGCAGCCACTTGGAGTTCTGTACATACTTTCTCCAAGCACTATCACCTACCATTACACTCCAAATCTAGAGCGGGCTTTGCCACTGCAGTCTTGCAAGGCATCCTGGCTCCTTCTAGTTCCTCTTAGTGCCTACCACCCCTTTTTTAGCTTTGGGATTCAACCCATCTGTTATGACTGCAGCTGTATGCACGATGAACATAGTACAGTTTTGTACCTACCATAAATGTAGATGTTTGAGTGCTAATACAGCTGCAGTCCAGGTTTTTCTCCCTCCTTCCCCTCTTGGGACAGGCCTAATGGCTAACACCTCCTCATACAACCTGATTGGGGTATTCTTTTATGGTGTATTTGCTTGCAACTACTGTTTTTTGATTATATTGCATTGCATTATTACATAAATTTATGTTTTGCCTCCCTTCTGGGGGCACCTGACATCTGGGGCAAGAAAAACTGAAGAAAATGGTGTCTGCTGTTTTTTTTATTCCCCTGTCGCACTGACGTCAGGGAAGAAGCGACGACATCCGATGCCGGACCTAGACTTTGGAATTCAGCCGACCGAGGACCCGCCTGACGGCAGGAAAACCCATCTGTTATGACTGCAGCTGTATTAGCACTCGAACATCTACATTTATGGTAGGTAGAAAACTGTACTTTCCAATTAGTGCTTACCACCCTTACTTAGCTTTGGGATTCTACCCATCTGTTATGACTGCAGCTGTATGCACGATGAACATAGTACAGTTTTGTACCTACCATAAATGAAGATGTTCGAGTGCTCATACAGCTGCAGTCCAGGTTTCCCTCCCTCCATCTCCTCTTAGGACAGGCCTTATGACAAACATTTTTCATATAACCTTTTTGGGGTATTCTTTTATGGTGTATTTGCTTGCAACTATTGTTTTTGATTTATCAACATTGCATTTTTGCATATCATTATGTTTGCCTTCCTTCTGGGGGCACCTGACATCTGGGGCAAGAAAAACTGAAGAAAATGGTGTCGGCTGCCTCTTTTATACCCCTGCCGCACTGACGTCAGGGAGGAAGCGACGACAACCGACGCCGGACCTAGACCTTGGAATTCGGCAAACCGAGGACCCGCCTGACGGCAGGATAACCCATCTGTTATGACTGCAGCTGTATGAGCACTCAAACATCTACATTTATGGTAGGTACAAAACTGTACTTTATTGATCTTTTGACTTTGGTTAATTGTATGTCTGGCCGTGTGATTTATGAACTTAGTAGTTATGTAGCACCTGGTTTTAAAAGGTGTTCTATGTGCAGTATAATATTCTGCCTCAGGACCTCTATTTTTGTATGTAACATGCTTGGTAGCCAACATCTATCATTAGAGTTGATATTTTTCTTTTGACGAGAGCTCTTAATCTTATTCCTAATGGTTTACTAACTAGAGGCAGGAGAGGGGAGGTTAATCTTCTGAATTCTTTCAGAACAGTTTCAGTTCTGCAAGATTAAGCCACCCAAGCAAAGATGAGAGGCTTCCTACTCCCACTCCAGATCTCCTGTTGGCAAGAAACTTTGAAAGGAGGACAGGAAATATCCTGGTCCAGTTGACACTGGTTGACTTCAGATTAAGAAAGTACTGATGTTTTAGGGGGAAATAGCTGTTTCTTCGAACAAAAACAGTAGTAGTAGTAATATAGAATTATAGTGTCAGAGTTAAAACTGGTCAGACTTGCTTCTTCCTGTTCTCAGTCTGTTAGTTATATTTGTATTGCAGTAGGCATTGATTATTGTAAAATGATGAAAGCATTATTGTAGGTCAAGATTATGATGGTTCTGATACCCCCCACCCCGTGTCATAAGACTAGAGAGGGATTCTCTTCCTCTTCCCTTTGCTGTCCCCATCCATTTGCCAAGGCCAGTGCTTGTGCTGCTTCCTTTGGTGCCATCCCAGACCTTGACATTTTTTGAGCCTTCTCTGTGAAAGGATTTTTGGCTCCAGGACAAATGTTGACTGACCCTTAAATGGTGGACCCCATTCATTGATGCCGGCATAGGTTTGGGCATCAGCTCTGACACTGTGGTGCAGGAGCATTCCTGGGCATTGGCTACAGTCACGTTTTCCAAAGATGACGCATGTTTTTTTTTTTCCACTCTAGCCTTCTGGCACTTCAGGACCATAAGAGTGGAAGATGTCTGTTGAGCTTATTAATATAGATCCAGTTCTCCTTCATTCTCCTCCATAACTCCCTCACTCAAGAGTTAAAGGAAGTATCGTGCCCCTTCTCAGGAGTTTCCTCTTTCAAATATTCAAGACTGGGATATGAGAGTTTTCCTGCCCTCCCCCTCTTGATGTCGCAAGTGTAGAGAAATGTTGCACTAATATACAATAAGAGAAGTCGAACTTTCATGCACTTCTTCAGAGAGGACTCTCTAGTAGCCTTCTGCTTTCCTGTTATAATTTCATGGTTGGGGTTGATTATCCAAGAGGCTTTGAGGGAATCCTGAAAATTTGTCTTGCATTCCCAGAAGACCAGACCACATTCTTTGGTTTGCCTTTGACATGGAATACACTAGTAAGGTCACCCTTAATACGCTGTGTTGTTGGTGACGAAGCCATCTCCTCATACCCTGTCAATCTAGCAGACCCCACCACCACCACTGAAAGAACCTAGGGCCCTGGATTGCAGCTGGAAGTGATTGCATCTTTTACATTTGCAATAAGGACATTTTATTATTTATCACTTAAGATTCCAGTGTGATCTTGCGGATGTTTCACAAGATACTGAAATAGTTGCCAGAAAATACTTTAGGTGGTGTGGCTAGGGCAGCACATGCCATTGTTATGGACTGCTACCATGCCAGGCTCCTGTTAATTGATTTTCCTGAGAATTTCAATATTCTTTTCTGTGACTTCTTCATGGCATGAGTGAGAGAAGCTCCAGGAGAGTGGGGGAGAGTTTGCCTATACAATTCTCAGTGCTAAGGGTGTTTTCAAACACCGCAGATAAACTTTGCTCATTTGATCAGTGCTGCAGTAGCCTTAGCTGTATGGTTTGCATCTTGCATAGGATGCAACAGCCAGCCAGCCATCCGCCAGCTCCCAGAGCTTAAGTTCAGCTTCTAAGTTTCCAAACTGTAATCATTTCGAACAGAGCTAAATAGTCAATGTTTTGGGTGCCAAACCCTTCAGAGATTTCCTGCCGTCAAACACTCTTCTGCAGGTTTTTGAGAATCGACAGTCAGATAACTGTTCTCCATTGTTGGACAATTTTTTCCCATGGGGGGGGGGGGGCAACTTTCAGATTGTTTATTTATGACAAACTTTTTATATAAAATAAAGCTAGGAAAGGTGTTTTATGGGCTGCCATATGACTTTTAGTCCTTTTTTCTGTGAAGTCAATTTTTTTTTTCCTTTTTAGGAAAAAAAAGTATTTTTCACAACTAAAACTTGTGTTAATTTACTTTTGAGAGCTTGCTAGTGTTTAAAGTGCTTTTCACTGTGCATTTTGGTGGAACATTCTACTTTTGCAATACTTGCATCTTTCAGTGACTATTGCGGTCAGTCTTACTCCGGATTCAGGCATCATTTTTGTATTCATGGAACAACTTGGGTTTCTCAGTTCTGCTTTTTTTACAGCTACATAAATAATATTTCTGAACATCCTTTGCCCCATTGGGCTACAGATTTGCCTCAGATGCGATGGGTGACTGCTGTGGACATTTCTGGTTCTTTAGTCCATTCATCTTGGCTCCATCTGGTATAGTTTATTCAGCCCCCATGGACCGGGAGTAAGATGTCCTCTGTGGCTGTTGGAGTGCCCTTGGTAGGCAAGGGCAAATCACGTTTGTCGGCATACCTCTCAACATTCAAACATTGAAAACAGGTACATTCCTCCAAAGTAGGAGCAGTCGAGGTCTGCTTGTCAGTCTCGGAGGAAGGAGCAGGGAGTGCCTGTATGCCTAGCCAGTTTAGGATGCATGTCCCCAGTGATGATTTGCCTGATGGGAGTGAGTCTGCTTCTAAAGAAATTCCTGTCAAAAAGAAACAAAGTTAAAACATTTGTCTTCTCCATTTCCCTCTTTCTTTGGACAGGGTTGATTCATGGGGCTTGGCTCATGGTTTATTTCAGGCTTTTGGCCTTTCTACTGGTAAAAGAAAAAGTGTTTATTTTCTGAAGATTCCCAGTATATTGAGTAATGAAATGATTTTGAGGGAACAACTTCAGCTCTCTCTCCTCAGGTGACTGATTTTAGGAGAGTTTCTTCTGATAGTCCTTTGGAAGAATTTTCTTTTTCTGAAACCATGTCCATAACTAATTGGTTATTTTTGTGGGAACATAATGATCCACTGTCTTTGAAAAAATATTATGATTTTTTTTTACAACTGGAATTTTCTAAACCCAGTCTGTATGCATTTGTTATATATAGCCGGTAATTTGCCTGACAGCCAGTCTGCTGCCCCTTAAAACAGATAATGTTCCCAAGTCCTACTTTTAATTTCCAATCCCAGCTGTCTGACCCTGCAGTGATTTCTCTGGTAAATCCTGCTGCTAAACATCTCATAAATGCTAATCCCTCCCGTTAGATGAAAATGGGAAAGCCTTTGTTAGATTTGGGAATACAGTGTATACTTCTCCTTCACTTTTATTTTTAGAATTCTTTTTTGTCAAGCTTGTATGTTAAATTTCATGCTTGCATTATTTGAGAATATGAGAAACATTATTGCTATCTTTCCTTCTTTAATGGAGAAAAAATCTATGATTAATCATATTGCTTCTGTCTCTCACTTGACTAAACATTCTTTGAAGAATGCTTTTGAATCAGCCGATTCCTCTTCCAGAGTAATTTCTACTGAAACTTTTATGAGAAGATTTGCTTGGGTACGTATTCATTTTTCATGAAGATGCTAAAGATAAAATTTTTAACTCTCCTTTAGATAGTTTTTTTTGGGGGTCATTTGCTGCTGAGGTCCTGGAGAAGTGTGATGAGAGGGAAAACTGATTCAGAAAAAATAGATCCATATCTAGATCTTTTCCTTAGATTTTCCACTCATGCCAAACCTTCAGCAAGGGGATATCTCAGGATGCCAAGATTCATAGCATCCGTGATCCATGAGAATGACTCGATGGTACCCAAAATTTGTATGTTCACAATTTAAACATCCCTTGTCATTCCAGATTTCTGTTATGATTAGTGTAAAAAAAAAAAAAAAAAAGGAAACGCTTTGTTGGGAGATCAGTTTTATCTAAATCCAGGTGTGCATTTTCTTTTCCAGCACAGTTTGTGAATACAGATTCTTCAGACTTTGTGTGGGGAGTGGTGTCTAAGGTAATAAAATTGCAGGGTCTTTGGAACAAAAAATGCATAGCAAAACAAACATGAGATATGTTTGCAGTAATAAATGCTCTCAACACTCCAGCTTATGTGGTCTCCTGAAGTGTTACAACTGATTGCAAACACTAAGTGATGTGGTGATTAAGCAGGGGAGAGAGAGAGCAAGCTCTTACACACATTGCAGGCTTGTCATGGTAGCCTGGGATATAGCTTTTCAGCACAGTCTCACTTTACAGGCATCTTGTATCCTGTCAGAGGAGGAATTTGTGGCAGACGAGCTGAGCAGGACCAGAACAGATCTTCAGAAATAGTAATTGAATCTGAGGATCTTCCAGGATTTGATCCAGGTGTGGTTAATACCTCAGATCTGTTTGCCTACTTTCACAACAAAACTGGAAAAATTCTACTCCAGGACTACTTGCAAGCAGGACTTTTACAACATGCAGTTTCATTTCCTTTTTACAGGAATGTACCTACATATTTTTATACTGACTGATATCCAGGGTCATTCTGATGATTCAAATGGACTCTGTAAATGTTATTGTAGTGACTCCCTTCTGGCCCAGCCAACAGTGGATGTCCTTCCTTAGATCTCTGTTGCAGTAGTATGAACTGATGGGATGTTATGACCAGCATACCAAAGCCCAGGTGACCTGATCTCATGCTGAATGAGCCAGAGGTACATGAGACTTGCATACGAGAACGTACGAGAACAAATTACATCAGAATTTTCTTGCTGCCAGCTGAGTACTGATAGCTTTGGTCAGTCAGCTGTACAGTTTGTACCTCTTCCACTACTGTTGGGCATACTAGTATCGCCACTGTGGACCTTAATTTGTTTTTTTTTTTGTAGGGAGTGTGCTTAAGTTTTGTATGGGTCTTCAAAGAGGAAAATGTGATCGAAGGAGTTAAATTCCTCAGAGATCACCAGACTGTCAGTTTTTTTTAGGCATGGAACACTACTATAAGGACTGTTCTTTTTTTGTCTGTAATTTTGCGCAGTCTGTTCTCATTGAATATGTACTTTGAAAACTAATAACGTAAACTGCTTAGCCAAGGGAAGATTGCATCCCCATCAGCTGGCATCCCCTAGATGCTGAAGTAGTAATAATCTAAGGAACTTGAGGTAGAGGCTTCAGCTGTTGATTTGGACCTTGGATGTCTGTCTCTTGATGAGACCCTGGACCATTTGTTTACTGATGCTATCCCCACTATCGTGACCCATGTCTGAGGCCAATATGGTGCGGTCTTCTCATTTCCATCGCATCCAACCAGCCCTCTGCTTTGGGCAAGAAAGAGGCACTTTGGCTTATTTCAGAAGGACCAGATAGTATATCTCGGATCTTGGTTAGGAAAGTAGTTTTTATGCAGGCAGAAGTTGCAGTTAAGCAGATGACAAAACATACAATTTTCCCCATCTTCCAGAGATCCTCGGAAGGTTTGCCAGAATTTTACTTCGGGCGTTTTCAAGATTCTTGTGTCTTTAAAACCCCCCTTCTTTCCTGCTTCTGCTGTTATTCTCCCTACAAAAGGCAAAAAGAGGAATCTGATTCTGATAGAGATGACTTCTTAGCTTATTCTTTCCAAATTCATTCTCCTGTGGCCTATGCCTGGGATGATGACATGTTCTCTCCTGATATCCTTTTGGAGGGACTGTTTTGGAGATGCTATAATTAAGATGCAGCATTTTCAATGGGAGGGTTCTCAGTTTGATGCTTAGAAAAGGTACCATGTTCATTTGGAAAATGGGGCGTGCCTAATCTTTCGGCCATCCCTTCTGCTTTAAAATGTTTGGCAACTTTCTCCACTGTTTCTCTAAATCCTGAGTCTCAGCCACTTGCCTCTAAGAAACCTGGTAGGTTCTACAAGGTGCAGAACTCTTGTATGAGATCCCTACTTCTGGTCAGTCCATTACTGCTCTTTCCACTATAAAGGCTACTAAACTTCTCCCTTCCTCAGTTTTACCTGCAGATAACAGGGCTATTGATAGATATGGCAAAACTGCTTGTACTTCTGACACGCTAGCTTTTAAAAAAAATCATATTGTTAGCCAGGTAGACACACATTACACACGGTCCCTTTTCAAGAGCTACCTGGGATTAATGTCTGGTTAAGTGACTAGCTCAAGTTCACATAGGAGGCAAATGAGGACTGAGGTAATCAAACCCTGTACCACAAGAACTATGATTTGCAACCTTAATCTCTATGCCATCTACCAGACATGGTTATTGATTACCAAATCCATATGATGAGATATCTTTTGTCTATTCTGGGTAACTTGGGTAAGATGATTTCAGATTTTAATGACTGAAGTTAATCTGCATGCTCTCTTACAACTGCTTCTCAGGTTGCTAGGCAATGTGAAGTTGTTCTATCTCGCCGTTCATTCTTACAGATCGGTTTGGAGCTGATCCTCTGCTCCGAGTCGGGCTACTACAAAGCTCGAGGTCTTCAAATAGCTCGAGGCCAAGTCCCTATCCCATGATGCACCTAGAGTTACCTCAGATCTAGTTTGCCACTGCAACAGATCGGAGGTTCTCGCTAGCTCAGGCCAATAAAAACCTTACTTTTCAATATTTTTCAAAAATTATTTTCTTCTAAAAAGTAGTTGTAGTTAGTTAAGCTCTCATAGCTTTCTGTGTAGTTTCCCTTTCCCTTGGTGTGCTTTTTCATATATCAATATTTGGCCTAGTTTTTCTTGGGCGTAGTTAAACTTTACTATTTAAATACGGTTTAAATAATGACCTTCTGTCATATTTTTTCTTAGAAATAGTTAATTCTTAAGAGTGTGTGCTTAGTGACCTTTTGTCACAAGCTTTAAGATTATCAGAGTTAAGTTTAGTGTGTTATCAGTAGTAAATAGCTTTGTTTGCATTTAAATAGTGACTTTCTGTCACAACTTCATATATTATCTGCTTAGATAGTGTCTGGGTGTGTGACCTGTTAGCCATAGTTTGGAAGGCTTGTGTCTTTTATATTTAGCCTGTATTTTTGGAAGGCTTGTTATAGTTTGTAGTTGTTGGGTGTGTCTAATTTTTTGTCAATGGCTGATAAGGACAAACACCCTACGTCAGGGTTAGGGTTTAAAAATGCCCTACATGTGGGCAGAAAATGTCTGTCACTAATGGTCATGTCAACTGCGTTTTTTTAGGAGCAATATATTTGCAAGAAACCTGCTCCATATGCCATTCCTTTTCTTCTCAGGTTCTCCAAGAGAGAAAGAAGAAGCTTATTGGTAGTTTACTGAAACCTTCTTTCCAGGAGGTTTTGAGTGACCAGATGGTTCCAGTAAGTCCTCAGTCTTTCAAGACTTCCACTGAATCAAAAAAATCCAGAAAGTCTGTGACATCGGCTCCACAGGTCCTGGAGCCGACTGTCTTATCTTTTTGAAGCCGGTCCCCGGTTTTTGGAACCGGTATCCCAAATACCAAAATCTCCATTGTTACAGTCGGTACCACCTTTGAACCATTCATATCTGTCTTCCAGTAGCCTTTCAGATTTGGGTGTGTATCGTGGGGTGCAGAAGCTTTTACAGGCACCAGCCTTTGCAAAATTTTTATCGGCTCCGACCCAAGCGGCTTTGGAGCTGAAAACCCTTTTGCCAGCTGCAACTCTTCCTCCTCCGAGCCATTCTGGTCCTTCGGAGCCCGAGTCTGACTTGATTGTGGAGCCTTCGGAGCAGACACCTGCTCTAGTGTTTTCGGCTCCATTTACTCTGACATCCATTACGCTGATCGAGGAGTCTAGGAGCCAATGCTCTCTGGTCGGGTCCGGGGAGGATAGTCTGACTGACTTGTCTGTTCTGACTCTGCCTCTTGGGGCTTAAAGCTCGGATGAGCTTTGCTCCTACCTCTGGTTTGGAGCCCATTGTCCGGTGCCGGGGGTATTGACTGTTTCCTCTGATCAGTCTGTCCCTTCGCATTGGAGCAGAGGTGCCTTTGAAGCCATGAAGAGAGTTATGTCTCAAGATATCTTCGACCTCGGGTCCGGCTTCTTCCTCCCCTAAAGCGTCTGCTTCTGCTTCACAGTTCCTTGCCAAGTGTGGAGACCCAGAGCCTCAGAAAGCCCCATTGGGTGGCCCATGCTCTTCCGAGACCTTTCCAGAAGCTCCCACTGATGAAGTTCCCAGGAAGAGAGTTTGTAAGAGGAAACATCTAGACTTCCCACAGAAGTCCTTGACATCTGATATGGACTTGGATGAATCAGAAGGGTCCCCACGGTCCCCCTCTGAGGATTCATTTGCTGTGATACTAGAAATCCTTAGGCAGTGGGTGACTGGCAGTCCACTAGCCCTACTGAAGGCGAGTCGGTTCTCCTGAAGGCTTTCAGGACTCAGCCCTCCACCTTTTGGGTGTCTCCGCCCTTCAATGAGCTTATGCAGCTGGTCTCACAAAGGGCGTGGGAGTCTCCGAACACCATGGAGCCTGTCCCTAGGAGGCCTAATAAATTTATCGCTGCTCCCAAAGACAAATCCTTTCTGACCAAGGGTGTGCCAGTTGATGCCATAGTAGTGGTGGCAGCCACAAAAAAGGAAATTTCAAAAACTTCCTCTTCTATCCATCCTCCTAACAGAGATTCCAGGATTATGGATAGATATGGGAAGCGCCCTTATAGTTCAGTAACTTTTGCACTCTGTTCGCTCAACTACCTAAACCATTTCACGAGACTGCAAAGAGATCTCCTTAAAGAGCTGGGAGATCATCTTCAGGGTACAGTAGCTGCAGGAGCTTCAGATAAAGTTGTCTGTCAGCTTGCTACCCTCAACTCCATTGTTAACTCGTCCATGTGCCTCATTTCATATGCAGCTGATGGAACGAGCAGGGCAGCGGGTACAGGAATTGCTCTTAGGAGCACTCCTGGATGCACTTGTGTTCCTTCGCAGAGCCCTTCAAGTCATCCTTTGTGAATAGCCCTTTTAATGGCTCATCCCTTTTTGGGCCCAAAGTTAAGGAAACTTTGATCAGGTGTAATCAGGAAGGAAAGATACTCTGCCATCGGAGTCAGTTTTTCCACCCCTACCAGACCCTACCCCAAGGGCCAAATAGGGAGGGAAAAAAGCCTTTCAGGACATTTGTGGTGAACCCCCCTTCAAGGGCAGAGGAGGGGGCAGTAATGGAAGACGACCACCTCGTGGCAGAGGGTGTCTGCAAAACCAGGGTGACAAAGATCACTTCTTTGAGAAGCCTTACCAGTGCTCCTGAAAGGAGGCCCGACTGTCCTACTCTGGAAGCAGTCGGGGGTCGCTTATCTTTGTATCCAGACGCCTGGCTCAAAATAAACAACAGCTGGGTACAAAGTATCATTTCCAGAGGATAATTCATCCCTTTCACCACACCCCTTCCACCGACGAGAATAATCCTGGACGTTCCACCCAGTTACAACAGGGAACAGGCAACAGTAGAGGTCCAAACATTGCTAAGAAAGAGTCATCCAACCAGTCCCAGCAGACCAGACAGGATCCAGAACTTACTCAAGATTCTTTATAGTTCCAAAAAAGACAGGGGACTGGAGACCTATATTGGACCTCAGCAGGCTAAACAAATCTGTCAAGAAAGAGAAGTTTCGGATGGTCACGCTTCAGTCGATACTTCCCTTTTTAGGGAAAGACAGTTGGATGTATTGATCTCCAGGACTCGTACTACCACATAAAAATAGCCAGAACATCCAGGGATCAACTGTGTTTCCGGCTGGGAGCCAATCATTACCAGTTTTGAGCCCTGCCCTTTGGTCTCACTACAGCTCCCAGAGTGTTCACCGCTCACCTGAGACGTTTAGGATTCCAGGTGTTTCCGTACCTAGACGATTGGCTCCTCACCGCCACCACCAGGCATCAACTCATTCAAGCAAGAGACTTCACTCTGCAGCCAGCTGGGCATTACAGTAAACTCAGAAAAATCTGCCTTGTCACCAACGCAACATACCATTTTTATCGGGGCAGAACTGGACACCACCACCATGCTAAGACTTCCAGTAAAAAGAGTCTTACTACTCCATCAGCAGGTCTGCAATCTGATATCCACAAACAAGGCTGCAGCATCAGAAGTTCTAAAATTGTTAGGTATGATGGCAGCTGCAATTCTGACCATACCACTGGGTCACACGCACATGCAGATACTGCAATGGCTGTTGTTCACTCAGTGGTCTTACCAGGAGCTCCCCATGTCTCACCTAATGATCACAAACTCTTGCACCCTGATAGGGTGCGGGGGCATTTTCAGGGAAGGACAGCCCAAGCCACATGGACCAATCAAGAGACACACCTGCATATCAATGTCCTAGAGATGAGAGCAGTGCTTTTGGTGTTGCAGTACTTCCAGGACACTCTTCCTGTGGGTACAGTTGTGATTTATGGTACTTGAACAATCGAAGAGGAAACAGGTCATATCCCCTTTGTCATGAGACCCTAAGAATATGGCAGTGGGCTATATCCACCCAGCGCTTTCTGTTAACGCACATCCCGGGGAAATCCAACATGATAGCAGACAAGCTGAGCCGAGCAATTTTGTTGACCCACGAGTGGTCCCTCAAAAAAGAAATAACGGACAGGATATTCCGCAGGTGGAGCCAGCCTTGCTGCAACCTTTTTGTCAGTCACATGAACATGAAATGCAGAAGCTACTTTGCCCTGATTCCCCCCCTCAGAGAAGCCCCAAGGGACACACTCATTCATGATTGGCCTCCGGGTCTCCACTATGCGTTTCCACCAATCCCGTTGATGCCCAAGGTTCTACAGAAAGCAAAAACCCTGGGAAGGACCATCATTCTAATAGTCTCTCATTGGCCTCGTCAGATTTGGTTTCCCTTCCTTCGACTTCATCTTTTGGAGGACCCTTGGATTCTGGACCCAGTTCCGGACCTTCTGACGCACTCTGGGTAACATCATCCCTCTCTGCAGTCCCTGAAGCTGACAGCTTGGCTGCTCCAATTCCCATCATAGCCAGGTTCCATAACCTTTCCAATGAGACAAAGCAAATTATCTTATCCTCTCATAAATCTTCAAGGAAGCTATACCTTAGCAAATGGAAAAAAATTTCTATATGGGCCTCAAAACAATATTGATCCTTACCAAGCCCCTATGGCCTCTATTTTTAAGTTCTTGACTATGATTCTCGACAAAGGAGCTGCAGCAGCAACAGTTCATGTTCAGCTTGCTGCCATTTCTAATTTTCATCTTGGATTTGAAGGATTGAATATTGTCGCACAAGTTATCCAAAGTTTTTCTCAAAGGGACCTTTCATCTCAGACCACCTATGAAATCTAAATTTTATGCTTTCCTGCATTATTCTTCCTCCATTTGAACCGGCTTTCTCATGTGACCTCAAATTTTTGTCATGGAAGACCACCATCTTTTTAGTAGCTATTACTTCTTCCTGCAGAGTGTCAGAGCTTCAAGCCTTATTTGATTTTCCATGCTGACGGTCTCTCACTTTGAACAAAAACCCCTCCTTTTTGCCTAAGGTTTGCACTGAAACTAATCTTAATCAAATTATTGATTTGCCAGTTTTCTTCCCCAATCACTCCAACAATCTAGAATACATCCTGCACAAACTTGATGTTCACAGGCAGCTCAGATTTTACTTGGATAGAATAAAAGATTTTAGGAAATCTGAACAGCTTTTTGTTTCCTTTTTAGACTCCAGGCAAGGTATGCCAGTGGCCAGAACAACTCTAAGTGGTTATCTGATGTATCACATTTGCTTATTCAGCTGCCAATATGCCCTTACAACACATAATTAAGGCTCACTCAGCCAGAGCAGTTTCTACATCCTCTTCCTTTTCTGCCAGACTTCCTATTGATAACGTGTGCAGCAGTCACTTAGTCAAGACCTCGTACCTTTATCAATCATTAAAGTTGACAGGGCCTCTTTTGGGTCTACTGTCCTGAAAAACATACTCCCTGAACCACCTGAGATAGATGGTGCTTGGGACGCTATCCATCTGTAAGAATGAACGGCAAGATAGAACAACTTCTGTTCCATACGAGTTGTTCATCTCGCCTTCATTCTTACTTCCCTCCCTCCTACCCCCTCCTGGGCTTTTAGAAGACTGAGATGCTGGATCCTTCCTGGTTGCTCAACCCTTCTATACTTTCTCTTATGGAATAATAGAATGACGACATATGATATTATACACAGCAAACAAAAGAAGGCATGATGAACAGCTCACATGGAACATTATGGTAAGTACATAACTTTTTTTTCTATTAAGTGCCGTTATGATGCTCTGGATACCCGTGGCTCGGTTATTCACAGGTGCTCCTGGCTTAGAGATCAGCCTGCACCCATGGATGTCTGAGCAAAACTGCAAGACTTTCCTTTGGATAGGCAGTATTCGTTTGGTTTTGTGACTGCAGAGCTTTTCAAAACCTTGCAGGAGAAAAGGTAAGGTCGAATCTTTGTCTAAAGTAACAGAGAAACTGCCCATCCAAGGCTGATCCCTTTGTTTATCAAGGTCAAGAATCTTCTCAAAAGGGTAAGACTTAAACGATTTCAGCACAAGTCTCAGCAGGATTCCAAAGGATCTAAACCCTTTCCTGACAAATCCGCCTTTTTGACTCTCTGCCTCCTGTTTTACCCCAACCCACCTTGCCTTTCTCAGGTTCCTTTATTTCAAAAGATATTCCTATCTCTGCCAGACTGGCAAGTCCATAACAGGACAAATTGGTTCTATCATTCAGAAGGATTGCCAAATGTTCTAGAATACTCTTCCACACCTCTCTCAGATTTCTCAGCCTCCCTTTTGTCTGATTCATCATATTCCTATTCTTTGAGACCTCTTAAAGGGGCAAGCGGATCTGCACCTTATCTAGAAAGACATTCTTACTGAAGATTGTTTTGAGTTCTCAGAAAAGAGGACACTTGAAGATCTATTTTTGACTTTTTTTTTGTCCTCAATGCCTTTCTCAAAGTTCCAAATTTTAAGATGTTGACCATTCAGTCCTTGCTTCATGTGACTCTACCTCATGAACTTTTGGTGACATTATATTTAAAGGACATCTACCTTCGTATTCCTGTTTATCCACAACACACATTCATAAGGTTTTATGTCTCTTCATATCACTTTCAGTTTCTGCTTTACCTTTTCTACTGCCCCAAAGATATTCACAAAGTGCCTAGCTTCTATAATTGCTTTCTGCAGACTTTGAACTATTTAAAAATCTCCTTATATGGATGATCTCATTCAAGCTCCTACCCGAGAGATTATTCTCACTCATTTGCAGTCTAAGGTTTGCACTGAAAAGAAGTCTTGCTTAGCCCCATCCCAGGATTGGATTTTCCTAGGATGCAGACTCAATACACTGTCATTTGCAGCTTTTCATCCAGAGGATAAGCTTCTCTTCCTTGCAGATTATTTTCAGAACCATCTTGCCTTGGAAGTGACCTCCACAAGATAGATGTTTAAATCCTTAATTACCGCATCAATTATTCTTGTACCTTATGCCCGACTCCAGATGAGAAAGATTCAGTGGTATCCAAAGTCTATTTGGATTCAACTGTGCCAACTCCTTGACCTTCCAAATTCCTCTCGCCATTCATCAAAATGAAATTTCTGTGGTGAATCAATCATATTTCATTCAACCTAGGAGTGCCCTTTCTGGTTCCTTCTCCTTACAAAGAATTGTTTACAGCTGCCTCAGATTAGTGTGTGGAGCTTGTTCCAGACACATTTGGGTCTGGGGAGAGGGCACTAAAGAAAAGAATGGATCACATAAACATTGGAATTGAAGGCTTTTATTTTAGCCTTTCAATCCCTGCATTATCTCTGAACGCTTGGTTTTGTTTGGATGTGTACCCACAACACTGCATTTGTGGTACGTAATCAGGAGGCACAAAGTCTTTGCTGCCTTTGTAGACTAGTTTTGATAGCTTGGGGAAAAGGTAGTCAGCGCAAAATCATTCTTCAAACTGTGTACATATTCTCAGAAAGTAAGACCATGGCAGACCTTTTGAGGAGACCCCCACAAAGGGAGACTAAGCAGGTCTTTTTGGAGATCGTCCATTGGTGGGGCTAATGCACAAGATAGATCTTTTTGCATCCAGACACAGCAGACAGCTTGGTCTGTTTTATTAGAGACTACCATGCTGTCGGGCAGATACTGTCTTCTGTTCATGCTTTTACAAAACATTACATGTTTCCTCTAGGACAAGTGCAGCATTTGCTAGGTCTGTTCTTCAAAGTCTTTTGGACTGTAATCATGTTCAGATTTCCTCCTCTATCTTCCTATACAGCTTTGGGAATCTCCCATCAGTTAATAGTCCTGCAGCAGTGATTCAAAGAAGGACATAATATAGTTTGGTAAGAACTTGCTGTAACAGTATATGTCCAGTGGATCACTGTTGTAGTATTGCATCCCTCCCTACTTCCCCTTTTTTCTTTTCCTTTTGTTTAGATGAGATAGATTCTTACTTTCTCCTCTTCTCCTTTGACTTGTACTTATGTAAATAGTTACTTTACTTCTTTCCTTGATTTGGGGTAAGAAAGTCATTGAGTAATGTGCACCTGTACTTCCATTATGTATATCTGGATCCTTTGGGTTGAGGTCAAGATGTATAGCAAGAGAGGAGGGTGCCAAACATTGGTATGTTGGTCAGACAATACAGCAGGATATCCCATCATTTAATTTTACAACAGTGATCAGTCTGATGCCTATTGTTACAGTACATTCTTACACAACTGTACCTTTTCCCATCTTTGGAAATTGCCAAGGACAGTTACTACAGCCTTCCTCACAAAATAGATCTACTCACGTTAGACGGGGGTTATTTGATATACCCCAATCTGAAACAATGTCAACTAGCTGTTTAGATGACAGAATGTTAATACCATTTAGGCACCCATTTTATGAGGAACTGCAGTGGGTGTTAATAGAGGCAAAGAAATCTGCTACTAGGAAGTTATATTTTTAAAAAGATTTTCTAGTTTGTCCCTACATATGACCCCCCCCCCAGGTCCTTTTTAAAGTTAGTATTTTTCTGGGTTTGCAATATTTGAGGTATCCTCCACCCTTTCTTACTTCTCCGTCAGGGGTTATTTATTGGCCATTTTTGCATGTGTCCTTGGATCCTCCTCTTCCACTGTATTCCCATGTTAAAATGTTTTTGAAAGGGGTGTTGCATACCGGACTATCTAGAAGAAAATATGGCTTGGGGATCTCAGTTTTGTTTTTGAAAATTTAATCCTTGGCCCATTTGAACCAGCCCATCAAGCTGATTTGAGGTTCATAACATGAAAAAGTTTTACTGATTTCTGCAAGAAGAGTGTCTGAGTTGGAAGCTCTTGGTGGAACAACCTTATTTTTCACAATAATAGGGTTTCTTTGAGAACTTATCCTTATGTGCCTAAAGTGGTATCTCAGTTTACTTTGTCAAGCTGTCCATCCCCACTGCCTTCTTTTCTAACCTAAAAAACAAGGGTGAAAATTCTTCATATTCTAGATGCCCACAGACAACTCCAATATTATTGTGATGGCTGAAACCTTCAGAAACACTGATCCGTTATTCATTTCTTATGAAGTCAAGAAAAAAAAAGGGTAATCTATGTGAATGTAGGTCTCCAAATGGTTGTCAAATAGTGTTTTCTTTAGTTATACTTGGGTCTATATTAAAATCGCAGAGAGGCATTACATTGAACGCCTCTTCACCAACACACACAGACCAAATGTACTAAACTGCGAATGGTCAAAATAGTGATTTCTTTCCCTGGGAAAGAAATCGCTAGTACCAAACACACACGCACACTATTTAAAACATAACTAAGTTGGGTGCTTCACCCCCGTGCCCCCCACACATTCCCAACTAAATATACCAACTCTGAGATCGCACTTCAGTGGGGTAAAGGGCAATGCTATGTCTCAGGTCAAGCGATTTTTTTTCCTGGGCAAAAAAATTGCTTGGCCTGAGCTTTTGGTATTTTCAGACTTCAGTCTTTGTGTTGCTGAAGAGGCATTCGATGCAACTCCTCTTCATGATTTTAATATAGACCCGTTATACCTACCACAACAAGGCAATTCCAGGCAGGGTCAAAGTATGCTGTAACAGGACCTTGGCTTCATCAGTGGCTTTTTTGAAAGGGGTGAATTCTAGAAGTATTCTTGAAACAGCAGATTGGTCCTCAGTGCATATCTTTAGAAAGCACTGCAAACTAGATTTATTTACCAGGTCTAGAGAAGGCTTTGCTAGCACCATTCTCCAAGGGCTCCTGCATCCTTATCCTTCATTTTCCCAGTCAGTATAAGCTGTGGTATTGTACCCATGTAGCTAGGTCTACTGCAGCAGTGATCAAATGGTGAACATAGTATAGCTGTGTAAGTAAACTTGTCAGAACAATAGATATTCAAATTATCACTGCAGCAGTATCCTATCTCTCCCTTGACCCCACTTATTTTTGTATACCTCATTTTGCCAGGGTTAGGACTTTGATTTTTATTTTCCCTAGCACTATATCAGGGCTCAAGCCTTCCTCTCTCAGTTGTCATAAAAGCTCTCAAGGGCTTAATGCCTAAACCATTGATTTTATTCAGCTCTGTTTGTGATGAGAACTGAATGCATGGAAGGTGCCCTTAAGCTCTGGAAGCTGTCCAGCTGTTTAAAATCTAAGCAAAATACAGCCCATATAGCTAGGGCTACAGCAGCAGAGATCATTCAAACATTTATTGCTCTGGTTAAGTTTAAAAGCAGTTTGGAAGGTGTCATAGCTATGGCTCTATCCAGAAGAGATGTATGTGCAGTGGCAAGAATATTTTGCAGAGGAATAGGCCTCTCTCTCCCATTTTCTAAACAGTACAACCAGAACCTCCTAAAGGCTTGCTCTAGTTATAGAGGTCTTCCTATGTGAAAGCCATCACACACAACTGATGGATGAGGATGCTGTCTATTGCTTACAACGTCTTATCCCCCAGACACTTTCCTTCCACTGCCTGACATCCCACTCCGTCAAAGGAGAGTGGTAGAAAGAGGGATAAACGTCCTCATGCAAAAGAGAACTGTTCAATAGGTCCAACAATATCATATAGGGTCTACATGTTGAGATTCATTTAGTACCCAAAAAATAAGAACCTTGCTTTCATTCTGGATCTAAGCAGTGCAAAAATGTTTGTCCAGAAATAATAATCCTTATGTCTGTACAAATGAATGTCTTTCCTGGGAAGGGTAACTTGATGTGCTCCCAAGTCATTAATGAGTTATTTGCATATCAAAATAGACAAGGAGTTTTTGTACTTTTGGATTATTTCCAGTTTCCGGCTATTCCATTTGATCTCCCCACAGTCATAGCAGTTTATGAAATGCTTTGCCATTGTGGTGATTCATCAATGACTGCAAGGAACAAAAGTCCTTTCCCTACTTGGTTGATAGGCACCTGGCTTAAATCAGTAAATAGAGATTTTTAAAAAACTTTGGCTATTTAGTTCCATCTCTTGCTAGTGATTGGGCTTTGTGCCCCTTTTTGCGTTTCTTATAGGTTCATAGGTTCATACTAGGCTATCTGCTCTAGGGCATTTATAAGCCTAGCCAGAATGTGTTTGGCTTTCGCCACCCATTTTAAATTTATTTTGTTATGCCCT
Organism: Protopterus annectens; assembly: GCF_019279795.1. NCBI lineage: Eukaryota > Metazoa > Chordata > Ceratodontiformes > Protopteridae > Protopterus > Protopterus annectens. The sequence continues at coordinate 267,172,083 of NC_056748.1, read as the reverse complement.
TTTTCGAGGTTAGTATACTGTGCCTCTGTCTAGCAGTGACACAGAAGTGATACCCGGGGTAAACCTACGATCTCCCATCCACTCATCAAGATTCCTCTTGAAGAGAGTCAATGAGGGACTCTGCCTAACCTGGACTGGGATTTTATTCCAGAGTGAAGGGAGCCTTTGGGTTATGAATCTGTCCCTCCAGCATGTCCTATTTATTTCAGTGCTGAGGTTCAAGTCTCTCGAGCGCGTAGCTCGATGGGATTTGGATTTTCTGAGGTGCAGCATGTCCATTAATTCCGGGTTGGACATGGCTTTATACGTCAGGCACAGATTGCCTCTGAACAGGCGGTATGCCACTGAGTAGAGCTGGAGTTTCTTTAACCGGGCACATTATGGCATCTGTTTGAGCCCTTTGATCCTCTTGGTGAGGTACTTTTGGGGTGTTTCCAGTTGCTGCAGGTGTCTGGTAAGGTACATCCCAAAAGGGGCGTTGTACTCAATTATGGGCCTGATGAGGGATGAGTAAAGAAGCACGATGACCTCCCCTGATCTAGATGTGAATCCCTTCATGATTAGGTGGGCTATATAAAATGTTTTTCTAACCACTTTGGCCACGTGGTTGTCAAATGAGAGATTGCTATCAACTTGGGTCCCCAGGTCCCTAATTACTTCTTCTGTACTTAATGGATTACCACCTATGTGGTAATTTGTGGGCACTTTGTTTTTGCCAAAGAGGATGACTATACACATTTTGGCATTTAGCTTGAGGCCATGGCTCTGGCACCAGTTGTCTGTTTCTATGAGGCCCTTTTGGAAGATGCTTGTGTCGGCTGGAGAGTCGATTATGGCGCCCAGTTTGCAGTCATCTGCGAACTTGGTCAGCCACAGTCCTTCCGTGTTGGCCTGTACCTCCGAGAAATATATACCGAACAAGAGAGGTCCCAGGACTGAGCCTTGTGGGACACCACTTGTAACTGGTTTGAAGTCTGACATGGCTCCAGCAATTCTAACCATGTGGGTTCTGTCCTTGAGCCAGTTTGCAATCCATCTAGTGACATAGGGGTTTATATTTAAGCTGGTGAGCTTATCTATAATGCCCGAGTGGGGTATTGTATCGAAGGCTTTTGCGAGGTCCAGGTAGGCTGTGTGGACCACCTTCCCCTCGTCGATGGCCTTGGTGACTGTTTCAAAGAAATCAACCAGGTTTAAGAGACAGGATCTGCCCTTAACAAAGCCGAACTGGGTAGGATCCAGTGTTTGTAGGTCCCCAATATCTTTATTTATGAGGTCCATGATGATCCTTTCCATAGCTTTGCAGACCAAGCTAGTCAGGCTTATGGGGCGATAGTTTCCAGGATCCGTTGAGGCACCACCTTTATGGAGAGGGACCACTGTTACTGTACGCCACTCTTTGGGCACATATCCTGTAGTAAGGCTGAGATTGAACAGTAGTTTTATGTTTGGGTTTAGCTGCTCTTGGAGTTCATGTAGGACGCAGCCCGGGACACCATCTGGTCCCATTGATGCTGTGTTTTTTGCTTTGGAGAGGGCGGCTCTTACCTGAGCATCTGAGATGTCAGGGGGGGTAGCACTCTGCTGGGATAAATATTTGCCCTTTTGGTGGGGGGGGGAGAAGTTTGCTCTGAACCTGTCAGCTAGGATGTTGGCAATGTCTGTGGGTTCGGTGTATTTTTTGTCATTTTGGACTAATTCTGAGCATATCTGGGAATTACCACCCAGGTTCCTAACATAACTAAAGAAAGCCTTGTGATTATCCTTAGTGTCCTGTGCAATTTTTCTCTCGAAGCTGGCCTTAGACAATTTTATGTGTGCCCATAGTTGTTTGCTAATAGTGATCAGTGATGCCTTCCGTTTATGGGATTTTGCTCTATCATTTAGTAGCTTCTTCCTTCTATTGTATAGTTTGTTTATGGCTGGGGTCCACCAGACAGGACGTCTGCCTTTGGAGGATTGGGTCTTGGTTTTATTTGGGATCACATGATCCATGCATTCCTGAAGGTGTTCATAGAATGCTTATAAAGGATTCTGCGGTCTGGGCCGTATTTTCCACAGGCCTGGGGGCTTTGAAGGATTCCACCTCGGTTTTGAGGAGTGTGAAATTTGCTTTAGAGAAGTTTTTCACTGTGATTTTCTGGGCAGGGGGTGGGGTCGGGATGTGAATATCCAGTGAGATTAGTTTATGGTCTGATCTTACCAGTGAGGGATACACTTCTGGTCTGGAGCATAGAGTCCCCATGTTGGTGATGATCAGGTCCAGTATGTTTTCCCCTCTTGTGGGAGTGGTAACAAGTTGTTCCATAGCATTTGAGTTTATAAATTCTAGGAACCTTTGGGCTAGGGGTGTTGGAGCTAGAGTAATGCTCCCAGTCTATGTTTGGGTAGTTGAAGTCGCCCAATATAATGGTGTTTGGAGAGACCTTCATATTTTCCAGTGTTCTCAGGAAGGCCGAGTGGGGTTCCTGGGTTTGGGAGGGTGGTCTGTAGCAGGCTATAAACTGGAAGGCAGTTTTACCCACTGTTAGTTGCACATGAATAGTCTCTGATGCTTCGTGCTTTGCCACCAACCTGGAGGTGTGGGTATCTTTGATGAATATCGATACTCCCCCTCCTTTTGTGGTTCGGTCCATGTTTTGGGGCCGAAAAGCATGGTATGAGGTATAACCTGGTAGTGCTGGGGTGCTCTCGGGAGCCCTGAACCAGGTTTCTGTTACTGCACAGATATCGATGTTCTCCATGCTAAGGAGAGTTTTGAGTGCGTGCATCTTGAGGTTTAAACTTCTGGCGTTGAGTAGCATTACTCTTAGTTTCTTATCCCTTGTGATACCTATGGAGGTGGGTTTGTCTTTTGAGCATTGCCTAAAAAAGGCACTGGGGGTAGCAAGAGCCTTTGCCAATATCCGAAAGCCCAGGGGTGACAGGTGCAAGCCGTCCCTAGCGAAGCATCGTGGCTTGTCGAGCATATCATCCCAAGCTGACAGGCATTGGATCCCCTTTGAATGACACCAGTACTTAAGCCAATTGTTGAAATTGATCATCTTGTCTTCATATTGTGGCATCATTCTTGGTGAGGGTAAGATGCTACTCAAGGTCAGGGTCATACCGGCCTGGGCTACATGCTCAGAGAGCTCCTTTATGTCTCTTCATGTAGTCCAGGGAGGTGCGTCTCAGGACATTCACACCAGCATGGACAATGACTGAGTCATATTTGTACTTGCCTTGGAGTGACCTGAGTGCTTGTGTTATGTGGCGGATCCTAGCGCCCAACAGGCTGCTCACCGTGACCCTCTCCTTGTTCAGCCTGGTGAGCGGGACGTCAGTGTGCCTGACGATAGTCACCTATTACAAGTGTATCAGGTGTGTTGTTTAGTCTTAAGGGCTGTGACTGTTTGGCACACTGGCTTTATGAGATATGTGTTGCACGTGTTTTGTTTTGGGGTAGCGGCTGCTTGGGTGTCTGCTTTGGAGGTCTCTGCTGCTTCGGCAGATCCTTATTTAGAGCCTCCGAGTATGTTTTTGTGTGATTATGTGTTTGGGTTGCTGTCGTGGTAGATCTATGTGAGACTGGAATTGTAGTGAGTGTGGTTTCCTTCTCCTCCTGACTGGTTATGCCAGTACTGAGTTGAGAGAGCTTAACCTCCAGTTTGGCTATATGGTTGCATCTCTCACATGTGTTGGAATTTGTTGGGAGGAGGAGAAGGTTGTCTGTGTACATGAGGCAGTTGTAACATTGCCTCAAGATTCCCAGATTCTCCAGCTGGACCGGAGCGGAGATTGACAACTGACCTTTGGACATGCTAGCATAATATTGGGAATTCCTTAATAATTGAAAACCAGGGCCAGTGGGGAGTGAGGGTGTAGTGCTTTTAATTTTTAGTGCTGACTTATATAATTGCTTTAGTGAGCAAGTGCCAGGTAACTTAAGTGCAATGTGTTACAGGTAACTTAAATGCAAAAACGACAAACAGTAACTTTCTTTCAAGTGAAACAAGGAAATAAGTACAGTAAGCAATGCAGATATCACTAGTGATCCACAGAAGCGCTGAGAAGCCGCGTATTAGGTGGAATTAGCGTTCCAGGGAAATAACAAGCAAACAAGCATATAAACAAAGCTAGATTCAGCAGGCCTGGATCTAGTCTATGCTACAGCAAACAAGGTGTACCAATTTCAGTAAGATACAGTTCAAATAGTCAGGCACTATAAACCTTTAACCAGAAATTCCCAGCTCAGAAGGGCAGAGTCCAGCCTCTTCTCCCACAAGAGTGCAGACCACAAACCTTCTTAATGTAAAATAACTGGCCTGAAGCCCAAGTGCTTAAACCAGAACTAATACACTTTAAGAATAACAGACACTGGGCTCTCAATCAGCAGTTCCCAACTTAGAAGGATGAAAGCTACCTGTCCTGCCACCACAGTGCATGCCACAAACCTTCCTAATGTAAAACAACTGGTCTGAAGCCCAAGTGCTTAATCCAAAAGACTTAGAATGATAGCTACACTTTAATCAAGTTACTACCAAGCAGTAATAAATACAATTGAATACTTTAGAGAATGTCTGGATTAGTGCTCAAGTTACAAAAACAAAGCTAGATCCAGCAGGCCCGAATCCAGTCTATGCCACAGCAAACAAGGCGCACCAACTTCAGTAAGAAGCAGTTTCTTGCTACCTAACTCTAGTTACTTATTTGTCCACCATTGCTTTTATTTTCCTTTCTATTGTATATCTCTCTGGTATTACAGTTGTCATCGTTGGCATTTCACTCTCCCTTGTATACTTGTTCTTGTACTGATTTTTGTTGTGGTGTGTTATGTTGGATGTACTATCTGGATTCAAAAAATGCTCTTTGTATGGACACAAGATTCCCAACTCAAATGCCCATTCTGAGTGTCTACTCTCTCAGGGCAGCTCATCTTACCACTGAATGAAATGTGTGTGGCATTTAATCATAAGGCTTTAGTTGAGAGTAAAAAATTGTAAAAGGATTACTCCCTTCATCTGGAAGTTCCTTCCAAGAAGACTTCAGAGTCTACAAAGGGAGATGCAGCTGACAGAACCAGAGTCGAGGAAATGCTCCTCAGATTGCTCTCATCCTCCTTAAGGCTTGGCTGTACCCAAGAAAATCTCAAAAACTTTGGGTCTGACACTAAACAAAATGTATTGCATCCAATTGCCCCTTTGGATCTGATGCAAACCAAGTCTAAGTGTACTAGTAAATGTCTTACTCTCCAGAGCCTGTTACTTTGAGGAAGCAGTCACCTTTCTTGCAGGCGACACCATATAGGATATCCTGTCCACCCTTGACCTGTTCATCCCTCAGGTCATCTAGGAGTCTAACAGAAGCAGATGTGGACAGGATAAGTTTTTCGGAATACAGATTCGGTTGAGAGTTATCCTGTTTCCTCCTCCCATTGGATCTGTGAGCCTACCTACAGTATAGCCCCCAGCTTTTAATTCCTACTCCGATCTATCCACTGGTTCCAGAGTCTATGGAAACAAGAAAGCTTGGGTATGCCTGTTTCAAAGGCTTGACCTTCAATGCTAACACCTTCTGTGATTCAAACAGCCCTGACTCTCTCAGACCCAGAAGGATCTTGGAGCCGTAGTGTCAGTGCCAGACCCAGGCATGTGGGTACGAGTCTGTTCATGGAGCTGCCCTTTTCTTTCAGAGCTTTAATGCTAGGCAATGAGGCTCCAACCTCTGCATCGAGGCAGGATCACAGGGAAATTGGCTTCCATTGTGTGCAGGTGCCTTTGGATCCTGGCAAGACTTGGTTTCCCCATGGCTTCTGCCTTTTAGGTACTGGATAGAGTTTTCTCCACCTCTGTGGGCAAGACATCTTTGCCCCCCTCTGGTCATCTCTTCTCAACCATCTCCTATGGATACTGGGTCTTTTCATCCTTTCCCATTGGAACAGCCAGGCTGGCCAAACCTGGTGACAATCATCATTCAGGACTATGCAAGCACTTCAGAGTTCTCCCTGGAACCCCCACCAGAGAGCCCCCTCGGACGTGTACATATAAAAGAAGGCACTTGGACTCTCCACAAGAGTTCTTAACCAAAGGCACTGAGTTTGACGAAGGGGAAGGATCTCCCAGATCACCCCTTTAGGACATCTGTTTTGGTGAAATACTCAGACTTTTCAAACAGAAAGGTGGTTGGTCTTCCAATCCCCCTTCCCAGGAGGAGTCAGTGTTTCACAAGGTGTTTAGAGCCAGCTCAGTTACACCTTGGGTAATCCCCTCTGCAGATGAGATGGTGGACCTCACCTCCTGCTGAGTTTGAAAAGATCTGGATGTCACAAAGCCTATATCCAAGAGGCCAGATAAATAGCTCTTTGCAACAAAGGATAGGGTTCACTGGAGCAAGGATCCTTCAGTGGATGCTATGGTGGTTGCAGCAGCCAAGAAAGAACTCGCAGAACAGAGTTCAGACCATCCCCCAGAGTCTCCTGAGTGTTGCACAGATTTGAGAAGTGTCAATGCTTAAATGACCTTTACCCTCAGGTCACTGAACTATTTGGCATAGATTAGGAGATTTCAGAGGGAATTAACGAGGAGTTTTACAGTACCGTCTCAAGGTCCATGTCTGGGGAGGACAAGAAGATGGTTACTTCACAACTGCCCACCCTCCAGTCCCTACCACATGTTTCAATGAGGCTGATTTCTCACACCTCAGAAGGAGCTTCAAGAGCCACAGGTTCAGGAATTGCTTTAAGATGGCGCACTTTATTGTGACTTTGCAGGGCCCTTCAAGACTTTGTCAATATTCCTTTTGATCAATCTACTTTTTTTTTTGCCTGAATGTGAAGGGGCTCTCTCTAGGAGTGAGCAGGATGGGAAGATGTTATCTGCCATGGAAATTTGTTTTCCTGTCTCTCAAAGGGCTTTCTGCTGGAACCAGAGAGGCAGCAGGAAGATGTGGTTCCAAAAAGCTGCAAAGGCCTTTCCAGGACTCCTACGGAAAAGGATCCCCAATGGTAGAGGGGGAACTCTAATGGAAGATGTCACTCCCATGACAAAGGTGACCCACAACGTCAGGACTTCAGAGGTCATTTTCCAAAGAAGTCCTTTCAGTGCCCCTGAAGGGTTGCCCAACTGCTGCACTCTGGAGACGGGGGCACTTTTCTCTGCACACAGAAGCCTGGATAGCCATTACCAAATACATTTGGGTATGCAGAATAATATCCAGAGGCTATAAATACCATTTTTTCTTCTGTCTCTCCAACAGAAAGGAATAATTCACAACATTCCACCCAGTCAGAGGAAAGCAGCAACCATAGAAATAGAAAAGCTGCTAAGAAAATGTCATCCAAGTGGTCCCCCATACCAACAAGGATCCAGAACATATTCAAGATTATTTTTAGTGCCAAAGAAGACAGGGCACCCAAGACCAATTTTGGATCTTGGCAATCAACATCAGTTCATAAAATGCTTGAATTTACAGTTCAGTCCATTGTGCCACTATTGTGGACAGACGAATGGATATGGTCCATAGATCTTTTCCGGCTAGGAGCCAGTCACCATCAGTTCAAAGTTCTGCCTTTGGTCTCACCACACCTCCCAGGGTGATTACCAAGTGCATGGAAGTGATTGCAACTCGCTTCAGACTGCACTGATTCAGTGTATTTCCTTACCTAAATGACTTTGCTCTTTTCTGCATCCACCAAGTCTCAATTGATGTAGGCAAGGGATTATTTGTTCTGTGTCTTCAGCTGGGAAGCACAATAAAGTATTCTAAGTCTTACCTCTCCCCTGCTCAAGCCCTGGAATTCATTCTGTGTGTTTCCTTACCTAGACCGTTGGTTCCGTTCTGCTTCCACCAAGTCTTTACTGATACAGGCCAGGAATTATTTCTCCAACTGTCTTCAACTGGGCATCACAGTGAAGTACGCCAAGTCTCACCTCTCCCCTAATCAAGCCCTGGAATTCACTTTTGCTTGTCTGGATACCATGACACAAGTTGCAAGCTTACCACAGATAGGGTTAAGCAACCTAAGCATTACACATTCTCTCTCTCCCTTCCAGCCAGGCTGGTGTTGCAGCTTCTTGGATCAGCGGCTGCCAGAGTCGTTTTGATACCTTTAGCAAGATTTTACATGAGGGTACTACAATGGACCCTTGTGGTACAGTGGTCAACAGGGCTTCACTGTCTGTCTGCACCGATATTTGCAAACACGTGCTGGTGGATTCACTCAGAACTTTCTCTGGGCCGCCTTTTATTCTTCCTACACCCAAAACCACAGTAAAAACAGATGTCTTCCAACTAAGGTGGGGGGGCATTACTTGGGAGTGATGGTCCAAGGTACATGGTTTCAGAGGTCAATCTTCACATCAGTATCTTAGAAATGATGACTGTCCTACTGGCGTTGCAGGCATTTCAAGATGGTCTCTCTCTAGAGACAGTTGCTATTCAGACAAAAATGTCAGTGGTCTGGTATGTAAATGAGGGAACCTAGTCCAGACTCCTATGTCGAGAGGCAATGATCCACATCTTGCTGTTTTCTTTTGGCAACGCATATTACGAGATGGTCCAACATGCTAGCAGACGAACTGAGCATGTCCGTTTTACTTCCTCTTGAATAGTCAGTAGTGGAAATTATATTTCACCAGTGGTGCTGTGACCTCTTTGCTTCTCCCATCAGTTCCAAGTGCAGCAGGGTATTTTGCATTGATCCCCCCCCAGATGGGGAATTACTGAGACACACTGATTCATGATTGGCCCTCCCCCTCCTATTTGTCTTGCCCCCACCCCTCTCATTCCCACATTTGTCCAGAAAGCATCTCAGTGGAAAAGTAGGGTAATCCTCATTGCGCCATTCCGGCCTCAACAAGTGTAGTTTCCCTTCCTGTGGCAACACTTAGTTCATCTTCACAGGGTGTTGCATCCTGCTCAGAGCCTTCGATCTCACCCATCTGAGATACCTCACCTGGATATTCAAAATCCTCAAATTGACTGCATGGTTTCTCCACTTCCAGTGATGGCTAGAAACTCCAGGCTTTCTTCCCAGTTTGTCACATCCTTATCTCAAAGTCTGTACCAGGATAATTTATAAGAGCAAATGGAAAAGGTTTTCTATTTAGGCCCTCCAGAGACAACTGGTCTCTTTTTTGGAACCTGTCCCAAGTTGTTCTTGACTTCCTTGCTTCCAGTTTTAATACTGGAGCTAGTTATTCGACAAGTTCCAACTTACTGCCATTTCTAATTTTCACGTAGGCAAAACCATTCTTCTTTGGCGCCTCTGAGATTATGTGAGGCTTTTCTTAAAGCCATCTTTTCACTTCAGTCTCCTGTTAAGGATCCCACTCCTCCATGGGATTTAACAGTTCTTCAAGCTTTGACCCAACCTCCCTTTGAGCCTTCAGCCTAGGTAGACTTTATAAGGTCTTATCATGGAAAACCATTTTCCTGGTTGCCATTACATTGGCTAGATGAGTATAATTACTCCTGGTGCTTAATTCCCAGCCACCCTTTCATAAGGACAGGGTTGAAGATGTTTAAAAAAATAGTAGAATTAGAAGACATAGCACGCAGGGAAATCCTGAGATTTTTCTGCTGTACCAGGGAAGTTGAAAGAACAGACTGCATTAATTTCATGAAAGCACAAATAAGCAACTGGACTAGAATTCCACAGCAGGAGTTGTTAATTGAAAGGGCACATCATGTTTATGCTCCAAACCTGGCTATTTGAAAGCAACATAGACCTTTAATAGTAAAGATGCAATCCTACCAACTGAAGAAGATTATGGCAAAACTGTGACAGAAGAACAAAGTACTAAAAGTGGGAGATGGCAGAGTGATTGTGGAGAATGATTACTCACTGTACACCAGGCTGAAGAGGAGTACATTTATTCCAGTATTCAGGGAAGGTTAAGAAGCAAGCATGAGATTGAAACTGCTGTACCCAGCTGTCTTGAAAATATTCTTTCCTGGAATGACAAATCATTTCTGATGCTAATAAGGAAATGCAAAGGTTTGTCCATCAAAAAGTAAGGTGTGAAACAGGAGGAGATTCTGCTGCTTCTTCTGGTAATAAAGACCACAGAGAGACTGTGCCTGTGAAGTTTTTTTCCAATGTTTCAATGGAAAATGCTTGAAACAAGGAAAAAAGCACAAGAGTTGGCTAGAAGAATTGAGAATACATAGGAAATGAAGCAGAGACATGATTTGTGAATGGAGATGAAGATAAATAAAACCAGTAACTTGGAAATTGACAAATGTGGGATTGCAAAGCAATAATTATATTTGTTAAACACAACATAAGAAAATCTGCACATATTGACTTTTTTAAACTTGGAAGGGACTCTAAAGCATATGCCCTACTAAATACCATTAATGTCCAGAAAAATACTAGGGAAGAGGAGGGAGAAAGTTAACTGCAAGTAAAACTATTTTTTTAATAGTAATTTTTTTTTAAAGTACATGATTTTCTTTGCATGCTATAAAGTATTCAGTTTTTTTTTTTTTTTAAGTGTAATGGGGATACTAATGTAAACAGGTGCTCTTTTTTTTCTCTCCCTGTTCAGTTTTAAGAAATGTAGATACTGCAGTGTAAAAAAAAGAGAAGAAAAGTCTGGTTGAAAGAGCATGACGAAAGAAAAAATTGCTGTACCTTTTCTCATTCTTCCCTGGAGTATGATTGGATTAAGCCCTTAGCTTGAGCTAGTAAGTTTTAAGAAAAAGTAAGTATATGGGGAAAAAAATGTAATCTTGTTTATTTATTTAACATTGCAGTGGTACGGCGGTAGCGTTGTTACCTCACAGCAAGAGGTTCTCCCGTTCGATTCTCTGCTTGGCTTGGAGTGCCTTCTGTGTGGAGACTGCATGTCCTCCCCGTGGTTGGGTAGCATTCGAAAGACATGCGTGCGTAAATGGGCATGTTTCGTTGAAGGTTGGGTGTCGAGCTGGCACCTCGGTGTTTCGTAAAAATCTGCTGCCAATCATTAGTGGACCGGAGTCCCACTGTGGCATCCCCTTACTGGGAAAAGCCGAAAGACAAACATTTATTTAACATCTGTTTACCAGGAAAGTCTGACTTGGAATGAAGCCAGTTTTCAGTGGAGGTCCCAGGGAGAAACGCTCCATCTGCATGTCTTTGTAATATGGGAGGAAAACGGGGCACCCGGAGGAAACCCACATGAACACAAGGAAAACATGCACACTCCGTACAGAAGGCTCTGCAGCCGATAATTGAACTGGAGAACCTCTAGCAACTGCTACGCCCCTGTGCTGTCCATAAAGCTTTTTTTCTAGAAAATAAAAGTATGCTTTTGGTAGCAACTTTGTATCTGCATGACGGCAATCTAAAAAAGAAATGGCTAGGAGATCCCGTTTTTTTTTTTTTAAGCATTCAAGTGTTTTCCCAACTGGGAGAGCTATAAAGATAAGACAAAACCAGACAGCACTTAGTAGAAACACAGGTTGTACCATGAGTCTTAGCATGGATAACTGTTCTTTCAGGCTAACCTAAGTTTGTGTGTGGCTGTCAGTTTGGGACACTTGTTTCTATTAGGAGGGTAAAACTTAAATATTTGAAGAAGTACATAGTTTTGTGTATTAGTATTAAGCTAATAGGTTTATGGAGTATTGGGCGAGTGTTTTTTTTTTTTTTTAAGGGCTTTCAGTAAAACAAAGTTTTGCAAGATGTGACATAGGCTCAAATAGATATGACAAGAAACTGTATAAAACTTCAACCTGCAAACAGTGTGTATGCATGTAATACAAAAGCTGGAATGAGACATTTAACAAAAAGCTGTTATACATAAAATGTGGGAATGATAACTTTTTTAGTACAGTGGTGCTTTCTGTAATGTCTTTAAATGTCAATGGTCTCACAGATAATACAAAAAAGAAAGTGTAGTGAACTATATTAAAAATGTTGAATACAAATAGCTATGATTCAGTAGGCATACTTGGAAAGAACTGAACTTGTGAATTTGATAAAGAAAAGTTTTCATCAGAATACCTGGGAGAAAGGAAAAGGAGTACTTGTATTAACTGCAAGAGGAGCTCCAATCATGATAGAAGAGGATAACAAAGATAATTGTAGATTTGTAGTACTAAAGGGGCTACCAGCAAGGGTGGAGGATTATACTGGCATGTATTTATATTCCACCTAAAACTGCTATAATGGAGCTTAAGAAAAGTCTGGGAGAAATGATCAACTTTCAGCAAGGAACATTACTTATAGGTGGAGATTGGAAATTGATTTGCAGCAGTGAAGATGTGCCTGGGAGGCCCAGAAGGGAAGGTATAACAAAGGAGGGTAGACTTTTGAAGAAATGTATAAAATATTTGACATATAAGATGTGAATTCAGTGCTAAGAGTTCGGGATGAATTTCCATATTATTCCCCAAGATACAAAAACTGGGCTAGTCTAGACAGAATTTACATTTCACAGAAACGTACATTTAATTGAAAGTCTTGGTACACCCAATAACTATTTCAGATCATGTGCCAATAATTAAAATACAAACACAGGGTAATGAAATAAAAAGTGAGACACTGGCGCCTTTCCATCTATCTGTTGAAAAGGGAGGAATTTCTTGAAATTTGTAGTGGAATTTATTTAAGAGCTATTAGAGAAGATAGAAAATTCTTCTGAAAATATAACTAGGGAGTGGGATAAAATTAAAGTGGAGTTTAAGAATAGGGCGGAAATAGAGAGAGATATGGTTAAGAAGTAACATGAATTATTGAGGGACTGCCAAATGTTAAAGTATTGCAGAATACGTGGAATCTCAGAACAAGAGGAGCAACTGCAAAGTGCTAAACAGAAAATAACAGATCACCTCGATAATGTGCATGGGTTTAGAAAGATTCCTGTTGAACAGCTTTTTTTTTTTTTGATAACTCTACAGTACAAACATTTTTAGCACAATGACTCGGGCAACAGAAGGTCGAAAGGGCTGCCACCAAGCTTAGGGACCTTATAAAAAAGGAAATGAGATCTTATGAATATTTCAGAAATTCTATGAAAATCTGTATATAGCAGAGAACTATAGAAATCAAAAAAAGGTACAAATGGAAATGTTTATGGAAAAATTAAATATACCAGAGGTTCAATTATTAACAGGCTATGAGAAGATGAGATAAAAATGGTGATGTATAACCAAGCCATAGGAAAGTCCCCAGGAATAAATGGTATTCCTGTGGAAGTTTGGAAGCTAGGAGGGAAATAAATGATAAAGATCTGGAAGATTTTGTTTAACAATATTTTAAGAGGAGGAGAAGTACCATCCTGGAAGAAAGCAGTGGTGGCTGTAATACCTAAAGGGGGTAAAGACCCATCAGATCCAGCTTCATACCAGTCCATTTCAATCCTAAACCATGATTATTATTTGTCTATAATGGCTAAAAGAATGACAACAGTGATGCCAAAACTGATAGATATGGATCAGTGTGGTTTTGTGGAAGGGAAGCAAACATTTGCCTATGTTAACAGACTACTGATGATCCAGAGGAAAGCAGAATGTAAGAAAATGCCACTGTTTGTGGGTCTTGATAGAGATAAAGCATTTGACAGTGTAAGCTAGGACTTTTTGACCAGGGTAATGGAAGCATTTGCATTCTCTGATAAAATTATAAGGTTGAGTTAGGAGGATATACGAGGGATTGTAGGTGAAAATTAAGTGTGTGGATTCCTCTCTGATAATTTCTGCTTGAACAGAGGATCCAGGCATGGGTGTCCTCTAACACCTTATTTGCATTATATTTAGAACAGTTGGCAAAGAAAATAAGGGACTCAGAAATCCAAGGATATAATTGGTATGGTAGTCAAAAAATTCTCTATTTACAGGTGATGTTATGTTATACCTGACAAAAGGATATTTTAATGTTTTGGAACATGTTCAGACAGTTTCAGATCTTTACAGGATACAAAATGAATGAAGCTAAAACAAAGGCAATAGCTGTAAAGTATGTACCCATTATGTTCAGCAATATCCATATATGTCCTTCTATTCCCATGTTGCAGTATTCAAACTGTGGGGATTTCCAGCCCTCAGGTGACCCGATGTCAGCTCCTATACAAAAGCTTAAGCCTGGCTGTCGTAGGTGTGTGGGGCGTCACATGTAAGGTCATAAACCATGGAGTATAAATGTTGACAGCGCACACACAAACCTCAGAACTTTTCAGATGCAGACGATAGCTTTGACTGCTTCGCTCCTACACCCGAAGACTTTGAAAAGATAAGTACCCCATTGGGGTTTGCCTTTTTTCACTCTTACTTGAGCTTTAGCTTGGTTGCTGTAGTTTTTCTATTAGCTGATGGAGAAAAACAGTAAATGTAGTTGCGGGCGCCAGATTCCAGACAGACTCCCACGACTGCTGTGTCTTTTGCCTAGGTATAGAGCACAACCATAAGGCCTGCTCTATTTGTCAGTTCTTCATACCCAAGACCTTACACAGCCATCTGGCTGCGTTAAATCTGTATTTAGAAAATCAAAGGCTTAAACGCCTCATGCTTAGGATGGACCCCGAGTTGGCTGCCCAAGCCGAACAACCTAGGAAGAAGGCCAAGGTCTGCAGGCCTTCTCCAGATGCTGCTCCGCCTTCGGGTGTTCTGCCGACTGCCATTCTAGGGCCAAGGAACACCCAATTACTCTGGTTCCAATGGTTCCTCTGGAAGAGGCTGTGTCAGTAGCCATGGAGAGCACGTCAGCAGAGTTGATGCACATGGCCATAACCAATGTTGAGGGTGAACCATTGCTTGACCGGCCAACTGCGACTTCTACTCCAGTGCAGGCCTGTTTCCCTTCCTTCCTGGACGCCCACTCCTACAAAAAGGAAACAAAAAACTAAACACGAGCCCAACTCCTCAAGCAGCCCCAGACTGGGAATCCTTCACTTCTTCTTTGATGCAGGCCTTTATGGCACTTAGGCCTACAGGCCCTACTCCCACCATCATTCCTGTGCTGAGTTCCAGGCTGGCCTCTGCTTCCTCCCTGCCTTTAACTACTACTCAGCAAGCAGTTACTCAAGATGACCCTGACCAGTCTTACTCCTCCTCTGAGGAATTTGTCTCCTATTTCTCTCAGATTGCCTCTCCTATAGACTATTTACTCCCCTGACGAGAACTCTATTGAAGGGGACTCTCCACCAGAGGATATTTCAAAAAATGAAAGTGTACTTCAAGTGGAATACTTCCTTAGTTTCTGAAACTCTCAGCCATCCCTCCAGTGCTCCCAGCCTTATTGGATGGCTTCAGTTCTGTTTCCAAGAACCCAGACTCTCAACCTCCTGCCCCTAAAAGGCCGGATAGGTTTTACAAAGTACCTGATGACTACAAGTTCCTAGTAAAACCCCCTCTGGCCGACCCAGCAGTTATTGCAGTATCCTCAGACAGACAGTCTAGGCAATTGCTTTCTTCTTTTCTTCTGCCATCAGATATAGGCAGCAAAACTATGGACAGAATGGGGAAAAAAGGTATACACCTCCTCTATCTTAGCCTTCATGGCTATAAACTTCCAAACACACATGGTGAAGTATGCCCCAGACCTGGTTTCTCAAGCCACCACATTATTGCCTTCCACACCTGACTGTCCAGCCAAATCAGACATTACCTCCAAACTGTCCCTGGCCACACAAGTAGCCAGACACTCTATCCATTGCAGTTATGCAGCAGAAGCAGCTGCCAGATCTGCTGCCACTGCATTGACCTTGCTCAGATTACAGTCTCTGCCAGGTGATTTTAAAGCCAAAATAATGGATGCTCCTCTGGATAACAACCTTCTGTTTGGCAAAAATGCTGCAGAACTTTTCAAAAACTTGCAAGAGAAAGCAAGGAGCTGCAGGACATTAAGCACTTGCTGGTGTCCCCAGTGCCCAGATACTACAGGAACTACTCAGCCAAAACATCCTTTGTCTGAAGGGCCCCTTCCACCTCTCACCCTTCTACAGCCAGACCACGTAGGGACCTCAGAGACCACCTTATTCCAGACCCCCTGAACCCCCCAACAAACAGCCCTTTCCAGATAGAGGGCGACCTTCCTCCCCGTGACTGCCTTGCCCAAGTGCCCGTGTCTGCTTGCTTTACCCTATGCCTTCCCTTCTGGAGAACCATCACTTCAGATCTGTGGGTTCTTTCCATCATCCAAAAAGGATGATTTCTATCCTGGAAAGAAAAACCTACACCAAAAAAGATACCTTTCCCTCCCAACAATCCGCTCCCTCTACTTCCTTCCATCCTGCAGGAACTTCTCTCCCAAGAAACCATAGAGCCAGTTCCCTCAGAACAGGAGGGACTAGGCTTCTACTCCCGGCTTTTCTTAGTCCCAAAAAAGGATGGCCCCTGGGAGACCTATCCTGGACCCCTCATACCTAAACCTGTTCCTACAGGTCCCCTCTTTCAATATGCTCTCCCTTTGAACTTTGTTACCCCTCATCCCATCTCAAGCCATCATGGTCACTCTAGACCTAAAAGATGCATACTTGCACATCCCAGTCAGACCCTTCCACATGAGATTCCTACGCTTCTCTGGGCCCTCTTCTTCATTTTCAATTTACTGCCTTGCCCTTTGGCTTGTCTATGGCACCCAGAGTTTTTACCAAGTGCTTAGCCCCATCCATCGTCCATTGCAGAACCAAGGGAGTACAAATCTACCCTTACTTGGACAACATTCTCATTTTGTCAGAATCAGAGTCCACCCTTCTAACCCATCTCCAATTCACCATGTCCCTACTGCACAAACTGGGTTTCACCCTCAACCTTCAAAAATCCTCTCTTCTCCTCCCACAACAGGACAAGGTTTTCCTTGGGTGCAGAATCAGAACAGATCTAATGAGATCTTTCCTCCCACCAGACAAAGTACAGTCCCTCTCCTCCCATTTTCTAAGCCTATTGATAGAGTCGCATCTTACTGCAAGACAGTTTCTGCAAACTATAGGTCTCATGGCTGCCACCATCCCCATGCTCCCACTAGCAAGGATGCACATGAGGAAATTCCAGTGGTACGTAAAGAATGTTTGGTCTCAGAGCCAACGGCCTCTAGACAAACTCATCCCCCTTCTGCCCTGCCTAAAAATAGAGCTGAAGTGATGGATTCAGCAGATTTCCGGCAACCAGAGAATTCCTCTGGAGCTCTCTCCTACATCTTAGTCTATGCACACGGGTACATCAGATATAACCCTGAAGGGCTACAAGGTACAACAGTGATGGTCCCCTGCCCAGCAAAAACAGCACATCAATGTCAGGGGAAATGACTGCTGTTCTGCTAGCTCTAAAAGTCTTCCTTCCCATCCTGCAACCAGGGATACTACACATTGTGACAGACAACACTACTGTAATGTGATACCTAAACAAGCAAGGAGGGACAAAAGCATACCAGTTATGTTGGATAACCCTGCAAATCTGGGAAATGGCAGCAAAAGACGAACTCTTCCTGAAAGCATCATACATCCCTTCTCAGGTAAACAAACAAGCGGACTTGCTCAGCAGAACCTCCTCTCTGCAACACAAATGGATGTTGCACAGGGATACCTTCCTACATAGTCCACAAGTGGGGCACACCTCAAGTGGATCTGTTTGGCTCCCTCCAGAACAGACAACTAAACAAATTTTGCAGCAGGACTCGCTCACCACTAGCCTGGAGAGTGGGATGCCTTCAGCTTTACATGGCAGGGAATGTTCCTATATGCCTTTCCTCTAATTCAGAGTCATCCTGAAAATCAAGAAGGAACAACCAAAAATCTTACTGGTGACTCCATATTGGCCAAGCCAACACTGGTTCCCCCTTCTGCTTTCCCTAGCCAAGGGCAATCATCACAAGTTACCCCACAAGGTGTACCTACTAATGCAGCAACAAGGATCCCTCCTTCTCCCGCAACTGTCTTTGCTACACCTAACTCTGTGGGTGGTCAACTTTTGACCCCTTTTAGACAACACTATTTTGAAGTCATGCTATCAGTCCTGAGGGAGGCCAGGAAACCAACTACCAGAAAAAAACTGTCTAAATGGCAAAGATTCTCAAAATGGTGTTCTCTTAGAGACAAGGACCCATTTCTGGCAGATCCACCCCTTGTCCTGACCTATACCTGTGAACTCATTAAGGAGGGACTTGCTTACTCTTCTCTCAAAGTCCATTTTTCTGCCATTTCTGCATGCTTGCCTTTACAGCCCACCTCTTCTTTCTGGACTGAATGTAAAACTTTTCCTGAGAGGGGTCTTGCACATCAGACCACCAAGAAAGCCCATCTCTCCTCCCTGGGACCTCAGTTTCATCCTGGTAAAGCTTACTCTACCCTCTTTTGAGCCCACCAGCATAGCATTTCTTCAAATGTGCACATGGAAAACCATTTTATTAGTGCCCATTGCCTCTGCTAGAAGAGTGTCTGAATTACAGGCCCTGATAGCTTGCCCTCCTTATACCACATTCCACAATGATAGGGTGACTGTATGCACAAACCCCTCCTTTATGCCCAAAGTAGTAAATGAACTATCCTTAAACCAGTCTCTTCGCCTATCCACCTTCTTCCCCTCCCCTACAAACTCTGCGGACAGGATTCTCCATTCCCTGGATGTACATAGGCAACTGAGATTCTACTTGGACAAAACTAAGTCCTTCAGAAAAATCTGACCAGCTGTTCATTTCCTTCCTTCCCAGGGCTTTGGGTAAGGCAGTCTCCAAACAAACTATCTCCTGCTGGATCAGGAAATCCATCCTCTTTTGCTACTCATCATCACAAACCATTGCCTCAAGGATTATGAGCACATTCTACCAGAGGCATGGCTACCTCAAAGGCCTTCATGAAAGAGCTAGACACAGCCTCCATCATGGAGACAGCCACCTGGTCTACAGGCCATGCTTTCACTAAGCATTACAAGCTCAACCAGGTCTCTAGAGCCAGGGCAGGATTTACCAGGGCAATCCTGCAGGGATTCCTGGAATCCTCTACCTCTGCCACCTCCCAACTTTCCTCCCAGCTGTGGTACTGTACCACAGTTTGAATACTGCAACATGGGAATTGAAGGACATAGAATAGTTGTATAAAATCTTACCATGACCATAGATGTCCTCTTCCATGTAGCAGTATTCCATCCCACCCTCCAACCCTTGGTATCCTCAGCTTTCTCTGGTATATCCTCTTCCTACAGGCCAGTCCATACAGCCCTGCAGGGACATTTGCTTTTGCTTCTCCTTGGCCTTATACTTTCATCTCTGGGCTTCAAGTTCTGAGGTCTATGCATTCCAATGTCACATTTATAAGCAGCTATGGCAGCCAGGCTTAAGCTTTTGTATAGGAGCTGACAAGTTGCCTGAGGGCTGGAAATCCCTACAGTTTGAATACTGCAATATGGAAGAGAAGGACATATATGGTTATGGTAAGAGTTTACACAACTATTCTTTATGGGGACATGATAAAATGAAGTATTTAAGGAGTAGTGATTAAAAAGGATTCTGATGTGGTAAGACTAAACAAAAGAAAATAAAAAAACTGAGAAATTAGAAGCTCTGTTTTATACATATGGATAGTAGGATAAACACAGTTAAAATGTTTTTAGTCTCTGTAGTCTTTTACACAGGTCAGGCATATTTGTTATCAACCAGAGAAGTTGTGGATAGCAATTAATAAAGAGCTGAAAGATTTTATCTGGGAGGGGGAAGGTGCCATGAATCAAGTGGGATAAGATGGTTCTTCCAATAGAACAGAGTGGATTGGGATTATCTGATTTGAAGGAGTATTTCAGAGCTACACAGTTAAGCCTCTTGTATATAGAAGCAGAAACCTATAATTCAAAGTGGAAAAGGATGATGAAATGGGGAAAGCTCAACAAACGGAAAGACTGTGATTTCTGGGTGCAGATCTTTGAGAATAACAATAATCATATGGAATATTATATTCATAAAGTAGCAGAATGTATTCTAAGAACTAAGCTGACACAGGAATGGAGAAAGGAGATTCTGTCAGTAGGGATGACTGCAATTAGGGATACAGACAACTGATAAGAGGGGGCTGGAATTTATTGGCAAAAACTGGCAAAATAACCCAAAGTATTGGGACGAAATAACTAGAGAGGGAAAGGTAATATAATGGGAAGATGCCAAGAATTTATTTGGACTGCAAATTAGAGATTGCCTCTCCTATCAAGGACTGATATCAGAGTATAGGCACAGAGAAAAAAATGGGGGGAGTTTTAATCAAAAGGCCAGTACTGGTTGTTTTTTTAGTAGAAACTAAAACAGAAGCTGTTGTTTACAAAGGAATAATTAATAGTGCATGTGAAGGCTGCCAGCCCAGCCAGCTAGAATTTTGTAAATAATTCTGTCATTTGTGAATAGTAATATGATTTGTATGCTTGCCTTACAAATGTAAGAAAACTATATGTTCTGTACTGAGCTTCAAGAATGTAACCACAGTGCACCCTGTTGGAAAAGAGCAGAAATGTGTATAAATTCCTTGCCAATGCAAATGTATGTGTTGATGGTAAAGGCTGGAATATACAGAGTTAACTTGCAAACTCTTAAGAAAAAAGGAAAGAGTTTTACAATGTGTTATAAAGTTAGTTTATCTCAGCTAAGAGACAGGATGCCTAGTCTGAGGGATTTCTTTCTATTGTTTTGAGACAGAGATAATTACTAGATTTCACATGTAAAGTGTTTTGTCTGTGGATTCCTAGCAGCTGTACATTTGAGAGATGTATTTTTAAAAGAGATGTTAAATTCTGTTGGTATCTGTTTAGCCTGGGAACTAGAGGCAGGTGTCAAATACTGATGTTATCTAGCTAACCCAGCAGTAATGTGTATTATTAGTTTAAGAACTATCTCAGAAAGTCTGTGCATTTTGTATCTTGTTTTGGACATGGAAACACCCATTCAGCACTTGTATTTGCCTTGCTAATAGTAAGTACTAGATTACAGTGATTTATGTTAGAGATAGATAGGACTATAGCAAGATTAGTCTAGCCCTGGTCATACTTACCATTTGGATAATAGTAACATTACACAGTAGAATTGGTCACCCTTTGGGAAGGGCCTTATAGTAGCTGGTAAGAGTGGTTGGTGACAGCTGGTACTACCGTATAGTTTTGGCAGAAGGGGGCATAGCTAGTGAACCTGTGCCAGCCTTCCCCAGGAGTGTCCGTGTGTTTGTATATAAATCAAGTCTCAAAGTGTGTGTGTGTGTCAGCTACTTGGGCAGGGACATGAAGTACTGGTTGGACAGAGAGGGTGCTGGAGGTTTTGTCTTGACCACTTGACTGAGATTTTAACCCTATAGCTGTGCCAGTGGGGAGTCTTACTGGGGATCTGGGGAGAAAGAGGAAGAAACCAGCCCCAGAATGACTGTAATCTCTGTGTGCTCTTAAGGGAAATTGTACTTTACTATGTGTGTACTTATCCTCCCACGTCTCTCACTGGTGTTAGTAGTGAGGATTGAGGCTCCTTGATTACTGGGCCAGTGCAGGTGTGTCGCATATTAATTGTTTGACAGTGGCCACATCCCATATTAATTGGTTGATAGTGGTGAGATAGCCACATCGCATATTAATTGGCTTGTAGTCATGTGGATATTGAATTCCTGTAGCTTATGTACAGTGATCACTTAAGGTGTTTTCATACTCTAAATCAGCCACACAGTGAACATTCAGAGTACATATCACAATTGTTTTATTTCTTTTGTTTGCACAGTTAGTCAGGGAAAGCAGGCAAGCATGTCAGCAGAGGAGTATGGCAAGTTGACAAGGAACCAGTTTGCTGAGATGTGCCAGGCTGAAGGACTGGTGCATGGAAACCTAACTAAACAAGACATGATTGCAGCTTTAGTCACAGTTGCATCAGAGAATAGCAACCAGGAAGGATGATCAGACTGGCCATGGAGATGTACAGGTCTCAGAAAATAAACAGCTCAACCTTTCCACAGAGGACTTAAAAATATGTTTGGAGTTATAGACTTGAGTTGGAGGCCAAGCATTTCGAAATGGAAGCAGCAGAGAGACTGAAATATCTGGAAGCTGAGGAGAATGAGAGGTAGAGGGAATGTGAAAAGGAGATGCTGACTCTTCGCCAGAGTCATGGAGGTAACAGGGAAGGGAGTAACTGAACCCCAGAAGCAACAAAAGTCAGTAAATTCCTTCCACAATTTACAGAGAGGGGATCATTTTGATAGTTTCATTCATATGTTTGAGAGGGTATGTAAAAAATATAATGATGACCCGGGGCTCTGGGTACAGTTCCTGACCCCATTTCTCCATGGTAAAGCTATAAATGTTCTGACCAAACTGTCTGATAATGACTTTTTAAATTATAATGCTGTAAAGAATTGTTTGCTAGAATTTTTGAAGTTGACACCTGAAAGTTATAAAAAAAAGTCTTGTGAGCATAGAAGCAAGGCAGATGAAAGTGTGTGTGAATATGTTGCTGAACTAAGTACTTATTTTCATAGGTGGGTGAGTGGATGTCAGATCACCACTTTTGAACGGCTGGCAGACCTTCTGGTGAGGGAACAAGCCCTTAGTACTTTGCCTGATGATATGATCTGGTTAGCTGATAGGCAATGCCTTACTGTAGATGAGTTGGAGAAGAAGAGAGAGACCTATACCTAGCAAGCCAGGCATCACTGCACAGTGAAGGGACATCCAGTGCTACTCATGGGTCTAAGGGAAGCCATGGTGGGAAGCCCAGACTGTCCCAACAGAATCTGCCAGTAGTAAGGGAAGCCACTAGTCCAGTACATGCCCAGGACTAGGGTTAAATGTTTTAACTGCAACCAGTGGGGCCATGTGGCATATAGATGTCCATGGAGGCAAGGTGGGGAACAAAAGGTGGGGGGCGAGCCAGTAAGTGGGAATGACAAAATGTCAACAGTAGGTTGTCTTGAGACAACAACAGTACCAAACCACCCTGCAGATGTCCTGATAGGGAATGATTTTGATAATGCAGTACCATGTGTAGATGCAGTTACACACAGTCATGCTTAGAGACAAGCATGTGGGTCTGGTAGTTTGGGGGAAACCCAGGCAGGCCACTCACTTGCAGCCAGGACTGGTGAGGTGGTTACTTCAGGGAGGGGTCTACCATGTAGCAGTGAGACTGAAGGTGAGCCACAGCTGCATGTGGGTACTTATGGTCCCTTGGACAGTGTGACTACAAGGGCAGAGGTGAGTAGTAGTACCCAGGCTGACAATGAGGCACCGCTGTCGGAGGATATCAGACTTCCTATGGAAGGGGAGCTGGTAAGGGTTACAAAGAGAGGGTTGAGACAGGCTCAACTCTCAGACCCTACATTACAAGGCCTGGGACAGGTAGCTAGTGAAGCACCTGATTCTCAAGGGAAGGGGGAATCTGTACACTGAGACAGAGGGTTGCTGTATAGAGAGTGAACCCCTGAGGGAGGGCTAGAGGGTGAGAGAATAGAGTTGGTAGTGCACAGAGCCTACCGTTTGGCACTTCTAGACATAGCCCATGATATTCCCTTTGCAGGTCATATGAGCATAAAATGTACAGAGAAACATATTCAGAACTTCTATTGGCCTGGGATTTCCAGAGATGTAACAGGGTACTGCAGGACCTGTGAGCAGTGCCAAATGCTAGGCAAGGCAGAAGACAAGGTGAAAGCTCCTTTAATGCCTTTGCCTATGATTGAAGAGCCATTTCAGAGGGTAACTATGGATATTGTGGGGCCTCTCAGTACCCCAAGTTCCACAGGGAAAAAGCATATCCTAGTGGTAGTAGATTATGCTACAAGATATCCTGAGGTAGTGAATCTGTCAACATTGAGGAAGAAAAGATGGCAAATGCTTTGTTAGAGATTTTCAAAAGGGTAGGTTCCCAAAAGCACTACTGACTGATAGAGGTGCCAATTTCATGTCAGACCTGCTGACTTGTCTGTGGAAGTACTATGGGTTAAAGAACCTAAAGACCACTCCCTACCATCCCCAGACTAATGGTCTTGTTGAGAGGTTAAACTCTGCACTAAAAACAATGCTGTGGGCATTTGCAGACCAGTTTAAGAGGGATTGGGCCAAATATTTGCCCCATCTGTTTGCTTTCAGAAAGGTTCCATGGGAATCCACAGGTTTTCACCCTTTGAGTTGTTGTATGGGCATAGGGTGAGGGGACCTCTAGATTTAATTTGAGATGTGGGAGGGTAGTGTGAATCCCACAAGGAGTCTGTTGTGGCATATGTCTTAAACCTCAGGAAACTCATGGGCTTGGCCCAGGAGAACCTGGCAGAAGCCCAACAGCAGAAAATGGTCTGGTATGACAGGAATACTTGAGATAGAGAATATGCTGCAGGGCAGCAGGTAATGGTTCTTATTCCAGTCAGACACAACAAGCTGCAGGCAGCTTGGGAGGGACCCTACAAGGTGGTAAGGGAGGTCAGTGATGGTTAACTACATGGTAGAACTGCTAGGCAGGAGGCAGGGACACAAATTGTACCATGTTAACTTGATGAAACCTTACCATGATAGGGAGGCCCTTGTGCTGAGTATTTGCAGTGGATTGTAAGAGGAGTCTGAGGGAGATCTGGTGACTGATCGCCTCAGTGAGGCTCGAACTGACACATCAGTGGAAGGAGTAGCAATGTCCCAGCAGCTATCCTCTACCCACGTTCAAGAAATCCAATCCGTGTTACAGGAGTTTGGGGACATGTTCACTGGGAAACCAGGGTGCACCCACCTGGTGCAACACGTGGATACAGGGCCCGAAAGGCCTATTAAGCAGGCCCATTATAAGGTGCCTGAGAGAGTTAAACAGACTCTGAGGGAGGAGATACAGGAAATGTTGGAACTAGGGGTAATTCAGGAGTTCAGCAGTCCCTGTGCATCCCCAGTGGTGCTGTTACCAAAGAAGGATGGCAGCACCAGGTTCTGTGTGCACTACAGGAAATTAAATAGTCACACAGAGTCAGATCCTTACCCCATGCCTAGGACAGATGGGTGGGGCTACGTATCTTACCACCATTGATCTTACCAAGGGTTACTGGCAGGTGCCCTTGACTCCCAGTGCTAGAGAGAGGACAGCCTTTATGACACCTTTTGGCTTGTATGAGTTCACAAAGATGCCCTTTGGGATGAAAAATGCCCCAGCAACTTTCCAGAGGCTGGTAGATTGTATCCTAGCAGGAGATTCTGCCCTTGGTTACCTAGATGATATTGCCATATACAGTCATTCCTGGCAAGAGCACCTTCAGCATGTCAGCGAGTTGCTGGGGAGATTACAGAGGGCAGGGTTGACCATTAAGCCCAGCAAATGTTAGGTGAGTATGGCAGAGGTGTCTCCTACCTGGGACATAGAGTGGATAGTGGTAAGATCAGGCCAGAACCTGCCAAAGAGGAAGCCATTCAGGTATGGCCTGCACCTGTTACCAAAAAGCAGATGAGGGCATTTTTAGGGAGAGCAGAGTACTACAGAAAGTTTGTTCCCAAATATAGTACCATAGCTGATCTCCTCACAGACCTGACAAGGAAAAACAGGCCAGATAATGTAGTGTGGACCTCAGCATGTGAGCAGGCATTCCAGAAGCTTGAAGGAGCTTTGGGAGGACCCCTTGTGTTAGCCAGTCCAGATTACAGTAAATAATATGTTGTTCAGGCGGATGCTTCTTACCATCGGGTGGGGACTGTACTTAGTCAAATTTCTTCAGAGGGAGAAGAGCACCTAGTGGTTTATCTCGGTTGTAGGCTCCAACCCATGGAGGAATGCTTTGCAGCTGTAGAAAAGGAATGTCTAGCCATAGTGTGGGCACTGCAGAAACTTCAGCCTTATCTGTATGGAAGAAAATTCACTGTAGTTACAGATCACAGTCTCCTAACATGGTTACATCAAGCAAGCCAGCAAAATGCCAAGTTGCTAAGGTGGAGCCTAGGGTTGCAAGCATATGATATGACAGAGCAGCACCACAGTGGGGTTTAGCAGTGCCAACGCAGGTGGGCTGTCAAGACAGGGAATGGGGTAAGGTATTCCCAGATAGGCTCAACCCTCTCAAGCAATGTTTCTCAAGGGTCACTTGAAAAAAACTAACTTGAGTTTTCAAGGGGGGAGAATTGTGAAGGCTGCCAGCTCAGCCAGACAGAATTTTGTAAATAATTCTGTCATTTGTGAATAATAATATGATTTGTATGCTTGCCTTACAAATGTAAGAAAACGATGTGTTCTGTACTGAGCTTCAAGAATGTAACCACAGTGCACCCTGCTGGAAAAGAGCAGAAATGTGTATAAACTACATGCCTGTGCAAATGTATGTGTTGATGGTAAAGGCTGGAATATACAGTGTTAACTTGCAAACTCTAAGAAAATAAGTAGAGTTTTACAACGTGTTATAAAGTTAGTTTATCTCAGCTAAGAGACAGGATGTCTAGTGCAAGGGGTTTCTTTCTATTGTCTTGAGAGAGTGATTATTACTAGATTTTACATGTAAAGTGTTTTTATATTGTTCTGTGGATTCCTAGCAGCTGTATATCTGAGAAAGCTGTATTTTTAACAGAGATGTTAAATTCTGTTGGTATCTGTTTAGCCTGGGAACTAGCGGCAGGTGTCAAATACTCATGTCATCTAGCTTAACCCAGCAGTAATGTGTATTATTAGTTTAAGAACTATCTCAGAAAGTCTGAGCATTTTGTATCTTGTCTTGGAAACACCCATTCAGCACTTGCATTTGCCTTGCTAATAGTAAGTACTAGATTACAGTGATTTCTGTTAGAGATAGAGAGAAATATAGCAAGATTAGTCTATATATTTTCTGTATTTGTGAGACTGTCCTGCAATGTTGTTTTAAAGTATTTCCTGTGATTCTGAACTCGTTGTCACTGTATTGAGTTATTGAATATTGTCTTGTCTTTGTATTATTTATTATTAAATATATTTAAACCTTTTAATTGTGGCTGGTTTGCTAGAGATATTTAAGCCCATAGAGTATTTATTTATTTATATTTTATTATTTATTGCAGTTGGTTTACCAGGATAGTCCATTGGGCCATAAAGAACCCATTTTCAATGGAGTCCTGGGGAGAAAAGCTCCAAAACAGGCAAAAATATACATGAAACAGTAGCAATATAGGTACAGCAGGTAGTAATGATAGTTACAAATGAGGAAGGAAAATATTTAAAATAAAATAGTCCAAATACAACAATTAATACAGATTGATAAGGATATACAACAATAGTACAGCAAAAAAAGCAATTACACAATTCGAGAGGAATCATTCACACTGTGGAAAGGCACAACGTCATACTAAAGGATGTTGCATAGTGGGGGAAGTAAACTAAAAGCTTGTCTAGTCCATTCTATACAATTATATAGGAAGAGTAGAGTAGAAGCAGGAAGAAGCAGGGGAGGTGAGAAGACAGAGTTAGTTATGTCGGGTGGGAGCAAGAGCATTCCCACTGTGATGTTAGATGTGAGTGAAGAGATTTTTTGAAGGTAGAGTGGTTAATGGTGGTGCGAATGGATGGTGGTAGGGAGTTCCAGTGTCGAGCTAGGCTGAAGGATAGAAGGTTTTGCCTGGGGATGTGTAGGTTTATGCACTTCTAGTAGGTTTTGATTGTTTGACCTTAATACTCTATTGGGTTGGTGCATTTTAAAGGCTGATGAAAGGGATGGACAGAGGGAGGGTTGAGAATAAGCTTATGGGCTAGAGTTAGTTTGGTGTAGGTTAGTTGATTTGGAAGTTCTAGCCATTGAAGTTTCTGGAGGGAGGAACAATGATGGGTGGAGGACTTATGGCTAGTGGCTTAATTTTGCGATTTTGTTATAGCAGCAGGAAAGCTGTTTTTAAAGAGGACTGAAGATTAGTTAGGAGTGGTGCACCATAGAGAAGGGAGGGATAAGGAAGGAAGTAGAGTGATTTTAGTGGCAGGAGTGAGGTAGGGATTCTGTCTGTAAAGCATGCCTAGTTTTTGATGGGTTTTGATATTTAGTTGTAGGTGGGAGTTAAATTTAAGTTGGTTGTCAATTTGGACCCCAAGTAACTTAGTCTGTGACACTATTTCTAGAGGTGAGTTGTTTTGACTAGTGATTGAGAATGTATTCATATCAAAAGGAGTAACTTTAGAAGGAGTAAATATCATTAGTTTGGTCTTGGAAGCATTAAGAGCTAGATGGTTACTTAGCATCCATTGCTCAGTGGTAGAGAAGGCATCTTGAGTTAGTTTTGAAGTTTAGCAATAGAAGTGGCAGAACAGATGATTGTTGAATCATCTGCATATTGGATGATGTTTGAGAGTGGGATAGATTTGTGGAAATTGTTTATAAATATATTAAAGAGAAGGGGACCCAGTATGGAGCCTTGTGGAACTCCTGTAGGAGTCCTAAGAAATGAAGAGGTGGCTTTCTTCCATTTTACTGCTTGGTTTCTGTTAGATAGGTAGCTAGAGAACCAGTTCAAGGAGGAGGGAGATAGATTAAGTTCAGAGAGCTTAGCTAAAAGCAGGCTATGTGATATAGTATCAAAGGCTTTAGAGAGGTCAAGAAGTAGGGTAGAAACAAATTGGCCAGAATCTCGAGCTTTATTTACAATTTCAAGGAAGGAGAGGAGGGCTGTCATGGTGCTATGGTTTGGTCTGAATCCATGTTGTGTGGGAGTTATAAGGTGATTATCTAGGAGATATGGAAGGAGTTGAAGTTGGACACATTTTTCTAGGATCTTAGAGATAGGGGACAGGAGAGCTATGGGGCGGAAATTTGTTATATTGTTATTGTTACCACCTTTGTGTAGAGGTATGATAAAGGCCTTGCATATGTATTTGGTGATACTGTATAGGCAACTCCTGAATAGCCTTAAAAGTTCTGGTCACTTACCATTTGAATAACAGTAACATTACACAGTAGAATTGGTCACCCTTTGGGAAGGGCCTTATAGTAGCTGATGAGTGGTTGGTGACTATCGCATAGTCTGGGCAGAAGGGGAGATAGCTAGTGAACATGTGCCAGCCTTCCCCAGGAGTGTCAGTTTGTATATAAATCAAATCTCAAAGTGTGTGTGTCAGCTACTTGTGCAGGGACATGAAGTACTGGTTGGACAGAGAGGGTGCTGGAGGTTTTGGCATGACCACTTGACTGAGGTCTTAACCCTATAGCTGTGCCAGTGGGGAGTCTTACTGGGGATCTGGGGAGAAAGGAGAAACCAGCCCCAGATTGACTGTGATCTCTGTGTGCTCTTAAGGGAAATTGTACTTTACTGTGTGTGTGCACTTGTTATCTTCCCAGTGTGCATGTCCCTCACTGGTATTAGTGGTGAGGATTGAAGCTCTCTGATTACTGGGCCAGTGCAGGGGCATCACAATCCATGTAAAATATTGCATGATAAATATAAGAATCAATCAGAGGAGGATAGAAAGGATTGGGAAGAGAGACTGGATAAGCAGTTCACAAAGAAACAATGGTGGGGTATATATGTCTTTCAAATATGCAACAAAACCTAGACAATTTATGATTTATGCTTGGAAATATTTACATTGGAGTCTACTTGAGGTATAAAAATAGCTGATAATTTTTCCTCAAGTAAACAGCAAATGCTGGAAGTGTGATGGGAAGAGAGAGGTAATTTGGAACATATTTTCTGGGAGTGTAATGAGTTGGTAGACTTTAAAGATTCCCCAGTCTACACTATCAGAAATACTTGGTGAGCAAATTGGTGTATCTAGGGAAATTATTTTTCTGCGCTATGATACAGAATCAGAATAGCCTAGACATAGTAAAGCCTTGCTGAGTCTAATTATGGTGTCTGCCAAAAAAAGCAACTACTACAAAATGAAAATCATGCTGTTCTGACTATACACACAAACACACACGAACCAATTCACTGCAGTGAGATTAGAACTCCTACCTAACTAGTTACACAAACTAGAGAACTCAGTACTAAATACAAGCGCCACATCACTAGTCTGACCTTTGCACTGCTGCTGGACAATTTATAGTGGACAGCATCATCATTGGATGTTTGAGAGAAGATGTAAGGCCTGTGTGAAATGGTTGTGTAGGTATGTCCAACTGTCAAAATATTTGTTCTCCATTGGACTGGATTGCTGATAGTAGGATACAGACTTGAGCTGTTCTGACTACAGACATATACCAGTTGATTGCAGTGAGATTGCAGCCACTACCTAATTAGTCACACAGGCTAGAGAACTCAGTACTTAATGCAAGTACCACATCACAAGTCTGACCTTTGCACTGCTGCTAGACAATTTATAGTGGATGCCATCATCATAGGATGTTTAAGAGAAGATATTGGGAGGCATGTATGAATCGGCTGTGTAGGCATGTATGACTGTCACATTATTAGTTTTGTATGGGACTGGATTGATGATAGTAGGATACAGACTGATGTCCATCTGACTATGCGTGCGCACACACACAAAATGTGGCTGCTGTGCTAAGTTAAGCCGCATGTAAGTATATTGTTTCTATCTGCAGAACACAATAGTTAATGATTGCACCATCCCTGAAGTATGGTTTTGCCTTCCCATACTGGTCTTTATAGATGATGCCATCATCATCATATGATGCGGGTAATGCATCTTATGAGAGTGGTGTGCAAAGTGTGGATTTTATATTTTCTGTTGTGTTTTCAGTGTGCAGGTGTACTTTAAAAGACAGCTTCTCAAACTAGATGCAAAAAGTTGTAAGGACTATATATAGCAGAACTGAGACATCTGCAGCTGTTTCTCAGTATGTTTTGTACATTACACACATCATACACAGACACGTTTTATGATCAGCATGGGTGCAAATGTGTGTGTGTGTTCATACTTGTGATGAATTGATGTCCACAATGTGAATGTCTATTCTTTAGATGGTGTAACAGTGCAGTTGTGCTATTTATTTCTGCAGTGTAGCTGACATTTGGGAACTAATACTGACATCAATTTTCAACTGCAAAGGTACAGGGCACATGAGTCTATCAGAGTATGTGTTCATTCAGTAACTGCCTTCCCTTTGGTTGTGGTTTTACATGGATTATTATGGGATGAAGAGTAACTGGGCAGTAAACATACTAATTCCTGCCAATCAGCTCTTTTCATAGTGCACCCACAAGCAACTGGTTTACGTGATTGATGGCAAAGTGTTTGCCCATGAGAGATGCACATTTAATGACTACTGCTTAAACGTGAGAAGTATTTATCCATATAGGCTATGGTAGAAATAGCAGACAAGATACTATGGTGTTCATAATGTAGTTTATTTCACAAATGTTTCAAATTTTATGACATTAAGGACTATAAGTACTACTTTCCACATTTGCGTAGAGTTAAGTGACGAGCAAACACAGATCTCTGCTTCATTGAGAAAATTATAATAGTTGTATTGGTTTGCCTTCCTCTGTGTAAACACGCTAAGCAGAGAGGTGTGGCAGTCAGCACTTTGGACAGTACTGAGTGTACAAAAATCACCTGCTGCCTAGCTGTTTCTGTGGCAGTGATTTCTTATTTTGAGCACAAATAATACACGGTTCAAATCCAGCTCAATGTAATTTTTTACATATTCATTCAAGATGCCATTAAATTGCATGTGATAATTTTTGCAAATATGAGAGGGAATGACTACAGCGAAGAACTGCATAAAATGAATGCTACTCATTTGATTTATGTCAAAAATACACATATGGATTTACATATTGATACATTCATCAGTCTAGATAAATATTATAGGAAATATTTCAAATGACTGCCTTTATTCTGCTTTAACTGTGTGCTTCTTTAGCGCAGCAGGTTTAAGCAGCATTGTGCAGAGGTAACTGCAGCATGCTATAGGATGTGAATAGCTATTCACCACCCCTTGGCATTGGTGCATGATGCCAAACTCTGCGCAAATGAAGAGAAAAAAGTGAAGGGCTTCATTAGGGATTTATTATTTGTGTGTGGCATGTTGTTTTATTTTTTGGCTAGATTAAAGGTGTGAAAATGGGGTTGATAGGAAAGTGGTGAAATGAGGAGCAAACAGGGGAAAGAACAAAAGGGAAGTAATATAGGAATTTGCAGGAGGGAATTAGTAAAGGACCATAGCTATCCACTTCTTCAACAGTGTAAAATGAACATGGGATAGACTATTAGATGAATTTGGACGGTCACTGCAACAAAGATGGGTTACAGCAACACAATCGTGTTGTATAGCCAATTTGATGGAATGGTGTGTGTCAAGAAGACACATGAGAAGTGGAGAGCTATGTATAGGACAATTTTTTTTGTTGGACAGGTGACTATTTTTTTAATTTTAGTAAGGCTGGAATATTGGGTAAGAGACGTAGGTATGCCAGGGTCAGGTAAGTCAGGTAGATGAAGCGGTTGCAGACAAACATGAGAAACAAGACAGGGATGATGAGGGACACAAAATGTTGGGAGCACCATGATTGGGGATAGAGAGGGGACATCAGGCGCCTATGCCTGTCAAGCATGGGGACAGTGAAAATCTAGTCTTCATCCTCAGAACTGTCATCCTCGTCCCATTCCTCAGCTTTCTTCTGGAGTGCTTGACATTTTTTTCCAGCATTCCAGCCAGCATCTTCTCCATCTGGCTAAGGCATGCACCAATACTACTTTCCATAACCTCATGCACCATGCCTAGCATCTCATGGAGGGTAACAAAATCACCACCTCTACCAATCCCTCAAGGGTACCAGTGCACCAGCTGCCAGGGCAATCCTACCTGATGTTGAGGGCCCAGGTAGTGCAGGAGTTGCAGATATAATACTGCTAGGTTGGGTCCCAGATGTGCTGGGTGTCAGTGCAGCAGCCATTTGAGGGGTAGCAGGCTGAGCTGGACTTGTTGGTCTACCTTCCTGTGCTGAAAATCATTTTGTCAATTTCAGAAATGGACATCAGAATGCTGTGACCACACATATAAAAATAAAAAAGAGAAGTAAAGGGTAGAGTAAGAGAGAAAAAAAGATAATTAGAACCATATGTCTCATATGATAAATTCCTATGATACAAATAGAATTTTGCTTTTACATTAATTATACTTTTTAAAAATTAAAAACTTGGAGTGATAACTGTTTCAAGAAGACCTTCCAATATGCGTTTATTGCACGTATGCTTTTTAAAATAATACAGATTAACAGCATTTATGCCATTAATATTTTTTATTGTTTTAGTATGTATTTGTGGGATTAGAACCCAACACATCTGAATACTTTATTACAATTGAGTCCTACAATTCCTTTGCGATACAGAATAAAGCATGTGTGCTTGATTTTACAGTTCAGATAAGCATGTTTAATTTGCTAATAATGTGAAGAGAAGTACATTTCATACAGTACTTATTTTGTACTGTGCTGCGGTAGCGCTGTCGCCTGACAGTAAGACGTTGTCCCGTTCGATTCTCAGCTAGAGCATCTTCTGTCTGGAGACATGCGTGAATGGGCGTACTTTCGTTGAAGGTTGTGTGTCAGGGCTGGCAACTCGGCACATAATCTACTGCCAATCATTAGCGGACCGGAGTTCCGCTGTGGCGACCCCTAACCGGGAAAAGCCGAAAGAGACAACAACATGCATACCTCTTGCTTCTCATAGCCTTTTCAAATGTTCAGCATGTTTTTCCCCATTTGCTGCAATCTCCTGGGCAGCTGTAAAATACAGAGAAGAGAAAAAAAAGAGCGTTATGCATGCCAGTCTTGCATATCTCCAGCTTTCAGTATAATATGAAGTATTCTTTATTTGTATACTTACACAACTGTGGGGTGTCAGCAGTCCTAAACCCATCCAGCCACTGGTTGAGTCGTGCCTGCTTGCACCTTTTCAGGTCATTGAAGTGGTGCCTGCATTACTCTCCAGGGCATGGAATGCCAGTCGCACTGGAGACAGCTTTGGCAAGACTATTCCAAGCCTCTGATGTATGTTGAGACCCAGTATAGTCCCCCTGCAATAGTTTTCGGCTATGGTGCTTTATAAGGAGTCCAGTGAATATTCTGGACTCCTCTACACCCTAACTTTGAGCCCTAAATTGGGTACCTTCCTTTCTTATAGGTTCATAGGTTTATACTAGGCTATCTGCCCTAAGGCATTTATAAGCCTAGCCCAAATTTTTGTGGCTTACGCCACCCCTTATATGAAAAAATACTGTGCCCATTAGTTTGTTGTGCCTCTGTCCAGCAGTGACACAGATATGATTCCCGGGGTAAACCTACGATCTCCCATCCACAGGTCTAGATTTCTCTTGAACAGAGTCAGCGAGGTGCTCTGCCTCACATGGACCGGGATTTTATTCCACAGCATAGGGAGTCTCTGAGTGATAAATCTATCCCTCCAGCACGTCCTATTTATATCCGTGCTAAGGTTTAAGTCGCTTGCTCTAGTGGTTTAGGTGGATTTGGATTTTTTGAGGTGGAGCATGTCCATTAATTCCGGGTTGGACATGGCCTTGTATGTCAGGCACATGTCACCTCTGAGCAGACGGTATGCGACTGAATAGAGCTGGAGTTTCTTCAATCTGGCAGCATATGACAGATTTTGGAGTCCCTTTATCCTTTTGGTGAGGAACTTTTGGGGTCTCTCCAATTGCTGCAGATGGGGCATTGTACTCTATCATTGGTCTGATAAGTGAAGAGTACAGGGGAACAATGACCTCACTAGATCTGGATGTGAATCCCTTCATGATCAGGTGGGCAATGTAGAAGGTCTTTCTAACCACTTTAGCAATGTGAGTGTCAAAAGAAAGGCCACTGTCAACCTGGGTCCCCAGGTCCCTGATAACCTCTTCTGTGCTTAGTGGATTGCCACCTATATGGTAGCTTGGGGTTACCTTGTTTTTCCCGAAGGGTATGACTATACATTTTTTGGCGTTTAACTTCAGGCCATGGCTCTGGCACCAGCTATCTGTTTCCGTGAGTCCCTTCTGAAGGATATCCGTGTCCGATGCACTTTCCACTATGGCGCCCAGTTTGCAGTCGTCTGCAAACTTTGTCAGCCAAAGTCCTCCCATGTTGGCCTGTACTTCTGAGAAGTAGATGCCAAACAATAGGGGCCAAGGACCGAGCCCTGTGGGACACCACTTGTGACCGGCTTGGAGTCTGACACAGCGCCAGCAACTCTAACCCTGTGGGTTCTGTCCTTAAGCCAGTTTGCAACCCATCTTGTGACATATGGGTTTACATTTAAGCTGGTAAGTTTTTCTACAATACCCGAGTGGGGTATTGTGTCGAAAGCCTTTGCAAGGTCAAGGTAGGCTGTATGGACTGCCTTTCCTCATCAATGGCCTTGGTGACTGTTTCAAGAAGTCGACCAAGTTCAAAAGGCATGATCTTCCCTTGACAAAGCCAAACTGGGTCGGGTCCAATGTCTGCAAGTCCCCTATATCTTTGTTTATGAGCTCCATTATGATCCTCTCCATAGCTTTGCAGACTAGACTTGTTAAGCTTATGGGGCGGTAATTACCAGGGTCCGTAGAGGCGCCGCCTTTGTGGAGTGGGACCACAGTTGCCGTACGCCACTCCTTGGGCACGTATCCTGTGGTAAGGCTGAGATTAAACAGCTGCCTTATGTGCGGGTTTAATTCCTCATTTAGCTCGTATAGCACACAGCCGGGGACACCATCCGGTCCCATTGATGCTGTGTTTTTAGCTTTAGAGAGAGCAGCTTTCACCTGCACATTTGAGATGTCCGGGAGGCTACACTCGGCTGGGATAGTTATCTCTCCTTTACGGGAGAGGGGGTGAAGTTTGCACTGAACCTGTCTGCCAGTATGTTGGCAATGTCTGTGGGTTCAGTGATTTTTGTATCATTTTGGACTAATTCTGAGCATATCTGGGAGTTTCCACCCAGGTTCCTAACATAGCTGAAAAAGGCCTTATGATTGTCCTTTGAATCCATGGCAATTTTTCTCTCAAAATTGGCCTTAGTTGATTTTATGAGTGCTCGTATTTTTTACTAATAATGATCAGGGGTGACTTCCCTTTTATGGATTTTGTTCTATCATGTAATAGCTTTCTCCTCTTATTGTAAAGTTTGTTAATGGCTGGGGTCCACCAGACTGGACGTTTGCCCTTTGTGGAAAGAGTCTTGGTTTTATTTGGGATTGCCTGATCCATGCAGTCCTGGAGGTGTTCATAGAAGGCATTTGTAAGGGCTTCCGCAGCTTGGGTTGTGGTTTCCTCTGGCTCAGGGGCCTTGAAGGATACCACACCAGTCTTGAGTAGTGTGAAGTTTGCTTTAGAAGTTCTTCACTATGGTCTTTTGTTTGGGGTGGGGCGGGATGTGGATTTCCAGTGAGATTAGTTTATGATCAGATCTCACCAATGAGGGATATACTTCCGGTGTGGAGCATTTTGTCCCCATGTCTGTGACAATGAGATCTAGCATATTTTCTCCTCTCGTGGGAACAGTGACTAGCTGTTCCATGGCATTTGAATTTATGAACTCCAGGAACCGTTGGGCTAGAAAGTTAGGGCTTGAGTAATGTTCCCAGTCTATATTCGGGTAGTTGAAGTCACCCAATATGATGGTGTTTGGAGATACATTTATACCCTCCAGTGTCTTCAGGAAGGCTGTGTGGGGTTCCTGAGTTTGAGAGGGTGGCCTGTAGCATGCTACAATTTGTAGAGCAGTTTTGCCTATGGTTAGTTGCACCTGGATGGTTTCCGAAGCTTCGTGCGTTGCCATCAACCTGGAGGTGTGGGTATCCTTTATGAATATGGATACACCCCCTCCTTTTGTGGTGTGGTCCGGGTTTTGGGGCCGGAACGCATGATATGAGGTAAAACCTAATAGTGTCGGGGTGCTCTCAGGAGCCTTGAACCAGGTTTCAGTTACAGCACAGACATTGATGTTCTCCATACTGAGAAGGGCCTCGAGTGCATGCATTTTGAGATTTAGACTTCTGGCATTGAGCAGCATTACCCTCAGTTTCTTCCCATTTTTGTTTTCTAGGGTGGTAGGTTTAGAATTTGAGCCTTGCCTAAAAAGGCACTATGGGGTGGCAAGAGCCTTAGCCAATATCCGGAATCCCAGGGTGACAGGTGCAAGCCGTCCCTTGGAAGCAGCGTGGCTTGTCAAGCATGTCATCCCAGGCAGACAGACACTGGATCCCCTTTGAATGACACCAGACATTAAGCCAATTGTTAAAGCTGATCATCTTGTCTCTATATTGTGGCATCATTCTTGGTGAAGGAAGGATACTGCTCAGGGTTAGGGTCATACCTGCCTGGGCTACATAATCAGAGAACTCCTCTATGTCTCTTTTCAATGTAGTCCAGGGAGGTACGTCTCAGGTCGTTCACACCAGCATGGACAATGACTGTGTCATATTTGTACTTGCCGTGGAGTGACCAGTGCTTGTGTTATGTGGCGGATTCTAGCGCCCGATAGGCAGCTTACTGTGACCCTCTCCTTGTTCAGCCTGGTGAGTGGGACGTCAGTGTGTCTGACTATGGAGTCACCTATGACAAGTATGTTTGGTGTTGTATTTGGCCTTAAGGGCTGTGACTGCTTTGCACACTGCTTTTGTGGTTTATGTGTTGCTTGTGGGGTGTCTTGAGGTAGCAGTTGTTTGGGTGTCTGCTTTGGAGGCCTCTGCTGTTTAGGTAAATTTTTACTCAGAGCCTCTGAGTATGTCTTTGTGTGTTTATGTGTTTGATTCAGTGGAGTGGTAGCATTATGTGAGGCTGGTTTTGTGGTGTGTGTAGTTGCCTTCTCCTCCTGCTCTTGTTATGTCCGCAGAGGTCATACAGCAACAGTTAGCGTTTTTCAACACCAGTTTGTGATATCATGCTTAACAGTAAGTGCACAAGCCCACACAACCATGCCTACTGTGTTTGCATGATGTTAAGTGGAGAGCAGCAATGCCAAAAAGAGAGGAAGGCAGTTTATTAATTAGTAAAGATGTAATGTGACAGTTGGTATTAATTTATGGGTTGGATGCTAATGTACCTGTTAGATGAGTTAACTTTTCAGACATGTATTAGGCTTTATAAATTTTATGACCTGACATATTTTTGGGTGACTTTACACACGAATAAAAGTACTTTGTACAATGTAGGATTCAAACTTGTGTAACATAGACGATGCATAATCTTCCACATAGGTGTTTTTACCTCCTTGCCACAGAGGACGTGTTTATTAGACATGCTCATTAATTATGTAGGCACATTTAAGAGTGACTGGTTAACCATGTATGTGTGTGACCTGACAATATTCTGTGTATATGACTATCACTGAAGTATGAAGTTCATCTCAGGGCAGAAAAGTACAGTAACATAATTGTCAGGATACCCTCAGTCAGGCATACAATTCATATGATATCCACTGCTATATATATAATCATTTTTATGTAGAATTATGTTTATATTGTTAATTTCAATATAAATTACAGTGGAATAGCATTAATAAAATTTGAAGTTTGCTAGATTGAAACCCTGGCTCACCTATATTGTAGCCATGAACTTACTCTATTTGCCACAGGAAAAGCTGGGCAACAGGTGTATTTTTTATAGTCCTTACTGTGCAGACTGATCACTGCAACTGAGGACATATTTGTCACACATGCTCATTAGTTATACCTACACATTAAAGTGTTGAGTGATTAACCATGCATGTATGTGACATGAAAGTGCAGAAAATAACATTTAATTGTAGTGCCATGATTGTACTGATGACCACAGTTGCACATATAATATGTATATCATGTGTATGCTCAATCCACTGGCTATACATAGTTATTTTTATGTATAACTACTATTAGATTATTTTTTATATAAATTATATTGGACCAGCATTAATAAAACTTAGAATTTTCTGGATTAGAACACTGCCTCACCTGTACTGTGGCCATTAACTTACACATGTTGCCACAAGGAGAGCTAGGTAGCAGCTGTATTTCTTACACTCATTACTTTGTATGCTGACCTCCGTGTAATGCTGCTTAGAGTATTTGCATGATGGAAGACCTCACGTGCAAAGGGTTAAAATGAAATAGCATGTGTCCTAGAAGGTTAGTCTATATGTTTGCAGCAGCATAAGCAGAAACATGGAGTAGTACAGAATGTTAAATTTCATTTCGTGAGGCTGAGGCAGCATTCTTTCTAAATCACATGGTAAAAAGAAACATATCCCATACTAAGCTAAAAATGCAGACAAGTTACGGACCTGTTTTTACTAAAACTGACATATTTCTATTAGATATTTAGTAATGGTCTGAAGAATAAACTGTATCTTGAACTGTCTTGGTTATTATTTTTCTATTGGATGCTAGCAGTGGTATGACTGATAAAGTTCACTACTTTGTTAAAGTTTTTCTATAAAAAGATCATGAATTCTTTTGTTCAGGGAGGCATGACCTCCTGAGTACTGTCTCCCACGTGTGTTTTTTCCTTTAATAAATTTTATTTTAATCTGGCAATGACTGAAGTTTATTTTATGGTTAAACCTTAACAGATGGTGCTTAAAGACTCAGATTTTTTTCAAACTGCCTGGAACTGCTTCTACAGAAAATCACTTTACTGGGCCTTTGATAGCTTTCTGTAGCATCATTTCACAACTGCACCTGTCTTGGGAACTTTCAGTCTTGGCAGACTTTCAGGTTTCTACAGGTAAGTGTAGTTTATGTATGCATATGGGTTAGTATGTGAGTTAGGTATCTTTTATTGTTTTTTGTATTAACATTGTAAGTTTTCTTTACAATGGGAGCAAATGTGGGTACTTTAAAAGAACCAGAGTATGGTACTTCTGCACAACATATGTTTCAGAAATGTAACAAAGTTAGTTGTTTATACTTGGATAAATGGCATGAGCTCACTAAAAATGATGGTAAATTGACATTTCCACCTACAGGTACTTTTGATATAAAAATATTTTGTTAGGCTTGGAGAAAAAGGTAATAAAGTCCCCGGTGGCTGCTGGTCAGCCTTTAATGCATGGCAGGTAAAATCTAAAGGCAGAGAAAAAGATTCTATAGTTCATAGTTTGAAACATAATGCAGCTAAACTTAAAACACTATTACAAGCGGCTAATAAGATGGTTAATTGTTTACAACATTCTGATTGTCAGAGACAAGGTGGTTATGGGCTCTATCCCCTTAGGGATCTAGAAATTACAAGTTAGCTGTGGTGAACTGTCTGCTGACAGCTAAGATGTTCTTCATCTCACATTGCTGCAGTCCTTACATATGGGTAGTCCGCTGTCCTCGGTCGGCCTGAATACCAAAGTATTAGGCTGACGTCGGTCATGGGCGCCTAGATCTGACATCAGAGCGTCGGGGTATAAAAGCGCATGACCGACGTCATATCCTCAGTCTTTTTTGCCGCATGGTCCGATGCAGAAGCAGTGTTTGCAAGTGCCGTTCGGCGTTCTGAAATTTTCGTATTCTGAGTTTCAGACCGAAACCAAGTTGGGCTAAGTACCCCATTGGGGAATATTTTTGTTTTTTCTTGCCTCAGTTAATTCCGGATGTCAGAAAAAGTGAATAATTGTATTTCT
Source organism: Protopterus annectens (assembly GCF_019279795.1). Classification (NCBI taxonomy): domain Eukaryota; kingdom Metazoa; phylum Chordata; order Ceratodontiformes; family Protopteridae; genus Protopterus; species Protopterus annectens. Next base: position 267,131,732 of record NC_056748.1, on the reverse strand, counting down.
TGTGGGAAACAGATACCGCATAGGGATTACCACTCTCTTTGTATTCCTTGTTTGGGACCTGAGCACGACGTAGTCGGGTGTCGCTTTTGTGCTAGGTTTAATAAGCGCACCATTAAACGTAGGTTAGATTGTGCTAGGCTTGTCTTCGGTAAGCGGTGTAATTATAATATGCCGTCGGATCCTCCGATGCCCGCTACCGCGAAGAAGTGCAAGGACAAATCTTTAAAGTCCAGGCAGGATGAGTCGTCCGCTCCGGACGCCGGTTCTTTAGAAACTACAGTGGAATCTGGGGATCCAGCCGAGGTTTCAGTTGAGTCTCAGGGGGAGGCTTTAATTTTGCAAGATGTGGCCTCTCAGGAGTCAGGCCAGGCTGAGGGGGGCCTCTCAGGTTGCTGTTCTCCCTTCCTTGCCTAAGGTGGTTAGGCCTTCTCCTTCTGTCTCTAGGGCTCCTTCCAAGAGCAGGCCTGGTTTGCCTTCCACGGGTGTCAGTCCTAGTTCTGCAGGTTCTGTGCCTAAAAAACACATGCTTAAAATGGCAGAAGATTTAATTTCTTTAATCAGAGGTTCTATGCCCCCTCCTGATAAGAGACCTAGGGTGGAGCCAGAGGTGGAAAGTTTGGAGCAGGCTTCAGATTACTCAGAGTCTTTGGCTGAAGACATTCAGGATTTTCCTCCTTATTCTGATTCAGATGCAGAGGATTCCACTCCTTCTGCTTCTCCTCCAGAGGATTTTTCTTTTTCAGAAACCCTGCATTCTATGAGGGAACATTTTAAATGGGAAGGTCAGGATTTCTCAGATTCCCGAAAGAGTCTTAGGGAATTTTTGTTTTTACCACAACATAGGCCCTTGTCTATACCTCCTGTTTTGGATGTTGTTCAAGACGTTTTCTCCGAGGCTTCCCTTAATCCAGACTCTCTGCCTCCTGTGCCAGTTAAGCCAGATAGGTATTACAGAGTACCTGAGGCTCATAAATATCTGTATAAGAGTCCAAGGGCTGACCCAGAAACTATTAGCCAGGGACCTAAGGGTGTCAGGGCTTCTTGTTGTAAAGAATCCAGTTCCTATAGATAAAGATGCTAGAGCTTTGGATAGATGGGGTAAGAAAGTGTATACCTCTTCCACTTTAGCAATGAGGGCTTTGAATTGCCAGTTTCATATGTTGAAGTATCAGAATTTTCTTCTTTCTCAACTAAAATCTAAAGTAGATGCTTTGGCAGAGGGCATAGAATGTAAAGAATTACAGGATTTGGTACATGCTTCTGAACAGGTGGGTAAGCATTCTTTGCAGTGTGGTTTCGATGCTTTACAGGCTTCTTCCAGGGTGGCTGCCACTGGTTCAGTTATTCGCAGGCACGCCTGGCTTAAGGATCAGAATTTGTCAGAGCATGTTAAAACTAGAATTTTGGATGCTCCTTTACAGTCTGAAGTTTTGTTTGGTTCTCCTGTGGAGTCTGTCTTGAAGAAAATGGAAGACAAGGCTAAGTCTATGCAGGCTGTTAAAGATTTTTTGCAGGTGCAGCCTCCTAAGTTTAGCAGGAATTGGCCTACTAAGGGATGGGCTTATCCTTCTTCTGATTTACAGTCTAGGGGTAGATCTAGATGTGGTAGGGGCAGAGCTCAGAGTTCTTTCAGGCCTAGAACATGGAGTTCACCTGCACAATCTACAGGTGAGGGCAGGGGCCAGTCCTTTCGTAAACAGGCCCAATGACCTGCATCTTCAGCTGCCAGATCCTTCCTGTCTGGCAGCTCCTTTGGGAGGAAAGTTGGCACTCTTCAAGCAAAACTGGCTTTTAATCACCCAGGACAAATGGGTGTTGGACATTATAGACCGAGGCTACAAGTTTTATTTCCATACAGTGCCTCCTTTCAAAGGCATGCCAGACGTTCCTCCTCAGCAAAGGGTAGAGGCTCACAAGCAGATTTCTTTACTTCTTCAAATGGGGGCTATACAGCAGGTCCCTCTGTCAGAAGTGGGCCTAGGATTTTATTCTTGCCTGTTTCTAGTACCAAAGAAAGGAAACACTTGGAGGCCAATTTTGGATTTATCTATCCTCAACACATACCTGGACATTCCAAAATTCAAAATGTTGACGTTGCAACAACTTCTACCTCTGTTGGGCAAAGATCACTGGATGGTAACTCTGGATCTCAAAGAGGCTTATCTTCATGTTCCTATCAGGCCCAGTTGCAGGAGATACCTGCGTTTTCAGGCTGGGACTTTACATTATCAGTTCTCTGCATTGCCCTTTGGCTTATCTACTGCGCCCAGGGTGTTCACAAAGGTTCTGGCTCCAGTGATAGCCTTCTTACGGTTAAGAAGAATACAAATTTATCCTTATTTGGACGATTGCCTGATTCTGGCTCAAGACAAGTACGAACTTCTTCATCATCTACAGTATGTGATGGCAGTGTTAAGGTGCCTAGGGTATTCTGTGAACGAAACAAAGTCCAGTCTAGTACCCTCTCAGGAAATGTGCTTTCTGGGTGTGAGACTGAATACAGCTTCCCAGATGGCCTTTTTGACCCCGGACAAGCAAAAGAACCTTACACTTTACTTCCATCAATTGTCTCTACGGTCCAGGCTGACTGCAAGGACAGTCCTTCAAGCCTTGAGGTTCATGGCATCTTGTATTCTGGTGCTTCCCAATGCCAAACTACATATGAGGAAGCTACAATGGTATCTCAAAAATGTATGGACACAACAGTGGCAAGATCTGGACACTGTCATTCAAATAATACCTTGCATTCAAAAGGAATTTTTGTGGTGGGCTCAGGAATGTCACCTAAACAAGGGACTCTCTGTGACCCGACCAGAGGCGAGTCAGATTTTAACGACAGATGCCTCGGACAAGGCTTGGGGAGCACACCTCAATGGAAAATGGGTGCAAGACACGTGGCCTGCCAGACTTCAACATTTACATATCAACTTGAAGGAGATGTTAGCAGTCCAATTTGCATTGATGGCTTTCAAGGATTTACTTCACCCAGGGCAAGTGTTGATTCTAACAGACAACACAACTGTCATGTGGTACATCAACAAGCAAGGGGGAACCCATTCGTACCCTCTTTGCAGGCAAGCAATGATTTTGTGGGAGACTGCTCTCAGTTTACACCTCAATCTTCAGGCAAGGTTTCTACCAGGAGCACAGAACTCCTTAGCAGATGTTTTGAGCAGACAGATAGTGGATCCCCACGAGTGGAAATTGGATCCTCATGTATTTTGAAAATTGACAGTGATATGGGGAACTCCAGACATAGATCTGTTCGCTTCTCCACTAAATTTCCAGTTGCCAAAGTTTTGCACAAAAATGTTTCATCCCACAGCTTGGAAAGTGGATGCTCTATCATTCAGTTGGAGCAATCTTCACGTCTATGCCTTTCCGCCTCTGCCTCTCCTCCCCAAGGTACTCTTGAAGGTCAGACAAGACAAGCCCTCCATGATTCTAATAGCTCCAGATTGGCCTCGACAGCACTGGTACCCTCTGCTGAGGAGTTTAGTATGGGAGCCTCCATGGCCTTTGCCTTGATTCCGCACCTTTTGTCTCAGGAGGGCAATCATTTCCTCAATGTCAGGATTCAGTCCCTGCATCTAACAGCCTGGCGTATTCTGTTCTAGAACCTGGAGGGTCGCAGCTTCCACAACAAGTTTTGAATGTTATTTTGGAGGCCAGAAGGCCTAGTACAAGGAAAGTTTATGCTGGTAAATGGAGGAGATTTTTAATTTGGAGCAAAACAAAGAGCTTTGATGTTTCCAGGCCTGATTTAAGTGTTTCTCTTCAATATCTTACAGAATTATTAGACAAGGGTTTGTCTTTCTCCTCCATAAAGGTTCATGCTGCAGCCATTTCTGCTCACTATGACTGTGACCCTCCATTATTCTTTCATCCTTTGGTTAAGCAATTTCTTAGAGGGGCAAAGAACATAAGACCCCCACGTAGAGCTCCTACTCCTGCCTGGGATCTCAATTTTGTGTTGGAAAAACTTACTTTACCTCCTTTTGAGCCTGCAGCTACTGCTGAGTTAATGTTTTTGTCTTGGAAGACTGCTTTTTTGTTGGCCATTACGTCTGCTAGAAGGGTTTCTGAATTACAGGCTCTTATGGCAGTTGAACCCTTCCTAATTTTTCATAAGGATAGGGTATCTCTGCGTACTAATCCTACTTTTATGCCTAAAGTGGTTTCAAAGGTGGCCTTGAACCAATCAATTCATTTGCCTACTTTTTATGCAGATCCCCAAAATAAAGGGGAGAAAATTTTGCACACTTTGGATATTCACAGGCAGTTGCGTTATTATTTGAGCAGGACTAAAGGGTTCAGACAGTCTCTGCAGTTGTTTGTTTCTTTTGCTTTAGGTTCTCAGGGGAAACCTGTTTCAAAACAAACTATTTCTAAGTGGATTGGATTTTGTATTGCTTTTTGTTATTCTCATCATGGTAAGGAGGTTCCGGCTGGAATCAGACCTCACTCCACTAGGGCTACTGCCACTTCTACAGCTTTTTTAAGGGGTAGCTACTAAAGATATTTTGGAAGCAGCTACTTGGAGTTCAGTACATACTTTTTCTAAACACTACCACCTTCCTCTTTATTCCAAATCTAGAGCTGGATTTGCCACTGCAATCTTACAGGGCATTTTGGCAGCTCCCAATGCTTTATAATTTTGCCAGCCTCCCTTTACCTCTGCTTTGGGATTCTACCCATATGTAAGGACTGCAGCAATGTGAGATGAAGAACATAGTACAGTTTTGTACCTACCATAAATGTAGATGTTCGAAGATCCACATTGCTGCAGTCCAATTTACCCTCCCTCCTTCCCCTCTGTAGTTTGGAATAATTGTATGGTTTGGGTGGTAGCTGTCATTTGTACATGCCTTTTGGGAAGTATTCTATTTTTGGCTGTGGCCTTTCTTTTTAGGGCCTTCTGACATCTGGGGCAAGAAAAGACTGAGGATATGACGTCGGTCATGCGCTTTTATACCCTGACGCTCTGATGTCAGATCTAGGCGCCCATGACCGACGTCAGCCTAATACTTTGGTATTCGGGCCGACCGAGGACAGCGGACTACCCATATGTAAGGACTGCAGCAATGTGGATCTTCAAACATCTACATTTATGGTAGGTACAAAACTGTACTTTTTCCCCACAGCACCACCACTACCTTATAATGCACCACCATCTTCCACCTTAAAGACTACACCACCACCACCTTCTTGAGGAAGGCAACCTTCTGAGTTGTCCACCTCCTCTAGCCTAATGATTCAACCTCCTCAGTTGTCTCCTCCCTCTAACCAACCTGAAACTCCTTCCTCTTCTTTTGTTTCAGACTGTACCCAGTCTAAATTACCTTGGATATTTACTAGCTTTCTGAGGCGACATAAGGGGGTATTATCTTCTTTTCCTAGATAACAAAAGCTACATTCATCTAAATTTGTTACTCATTTCCCAATAATTATAGATTTATAGATGGGGATGGTTATTTTGGTCCTGATAAATTTAGTCCAAGTAAAGATTATTTTGATTCCTCTTCAGAGGAAGAGGGAGATAGCATTATTACTCCAACCTCCCACCTACATCCTCTGCAACAAGTCCCAAACCCAGCACATGGCAGAGATGATGTAGCACCTTCCACCATAAATGTAGTATGCCTTTGGCCTGCGGTTGATTTCCAAACTATTTTAGCCTCTCTCCCATCAACCAGAACAAATCCAGCAGAATATACCAGAATCTTTAAGGGGCATGTTCAGCTGCAAAATCCTACTTTAGAGGATCTCAGAGCAGTGATGGACGCATCCATTCTGCTTGATCCCTTTAAACATATTTGGAATCATGCTAATATACTCAACCCTATTCCCCAGCATATGGATTTTAGAGGCTTTTCAGGCAACTAGGACTCGTTTATTGCAGGCTATTACTGCAGTATGTCTACCGGTTAATGTTACTAACTGTTCCCGGATAAATGCAGTCACACAGAGAGAGGTTGAGTCAATTGAATCTTATTTACGGCATATGACAAACACCTTTGAAGCTTTCTCAGGTTATACAAAACCTACTGAAGGGCCAGCAGCAAGTGGTCTGTCAGCTGCTTTTGTCAATGGTTTATTGCCTCCATTCGAGACCAGCTAAAAAAGATTTGCTTAACCTGGCCAGGTTTGGGGTTTCATGAACTTGTTAATCAGGTTCAATATTTAGCAGACACCTTTATTCATGTAAAATGAAAGTAACAATAGGAGTGTCAAGAAAAATTATTAAACTTACAGCTCCAACAGTTTGCCAGAAATAGATGTAAAAATAGAGGAGGAACAGGGGGACACAATAGATTAAAATTTTCTCAGAATCAAGAACTCTTTCCTCAGAATTTTAATAATACCCCAAATTCACCAGGACAGGGATCAAATTCAAATCTGTGTTTTAATTGTGGCCAAAATGATCATTGGAGGGACAGTTGTCCTTTCCTGCAGCCAGTAGACTCACCGAAGCAGTCTTAACAATCCATTTGATAATCAGCTGCCACCACGAGGTCAGCAAACTTTTCACCAAAATCTGAAGCAGCAACCTCCTAAGTGGAACACTCCTTGGCAGCAAGATAAATAGGATAGCCATGAATAGGAATCACAGCTATTTCCTTTCATACCTGTACACCAGAAAGGACCATTAGTTAACATCAAAGTTCAAGACAACAATGTTCCCTTTTTAACAGATACTGAAGATACTAGATCAATGCAAAATGCTTCTGAGATCAAGAATCTCCCCTTGTTCTGAAACTCAGTGTGAGGAGTTGGGTTGTCACGAGTCTCTTTAGACTACCCCGAGGCAATTTCAGTTTCCATTCAGTTGGGACCATTGACAGATCAACATGCTTTTCTCATTGGAATCTCTGCGCCCCTTAATCTTTTAGGTAGGGATCTTCTCTGTAAGTTGCAGTGTACAATATTATGTACACCAGATGGAATATATTTAAATGTTACAAAGGAGTCTCTAGTGATGCAGATGTGTGTTGTTGCAGGGTTTTTGGATGAGGAAATGGTCTTTTCTTTCCTTACTTTCACAAAACCTATACAACCATTAGATGTAGAATTGCTAAATACAGTTTCTTCAGTTATGGACAGCCCATGAAAATGAGGTAGGACTTATTATAGATGCTACACCAGTGTAGATTAGTTTAAAACCTGAAGAACCTCTGCCCATGGTAGCACAATATCCACTTTCTGCAGGAGCAAAAGCAGGAATTGAGCCAGTTATTTCAGCATTGCTACAACAAGGCATAATTATTCCTACTAGAAGTCCTTGTAATACACTTGTTTTGCCAGCAAAGAAATCTGACACACAGATTTGTCCAGTATCTGAGAGCTGTGAGTGCCTGTTTTTTCTATAGTACCTAACCCAGCAACTATTCTTAGCTCAATTCCCCCTTCTGCTACCACCATTTCAGTTATTGATATTTCCTCAGCTTTCTTTTCTATCCCAATACACCCTGATAGTATTTGTTTGCATTTACATATAGAAGACAGCATTACACATGGATGCGCTTACCACAAGGATATGTAGAATTACCCACTTTATTTTCAAGGGAAATGAAAAAGCAATTGGATAAAATACATTTACCTTCTGGGTCTGCCTTAGTACAGTATGTGGATGATCCTTTCATAGCATCTAATTCTTTAGCTGACTGTCAGACTGGTACTGTTTTCTTGTTAACTAAACTAGCTGAGTTAGGATTTAAAATAAACTGATCTAAGCTTCAGCTTTGGCAGTCACAGTATTTAGGACATCTAATCTCTGAAAATGCACAACACATTTTTCCCTCTCACATTGCAGCTATACAGACAGCACCAAGACCTACTACTCTAAATCAACTTAGGGCATTTCTTGATTTAACAGACTGTTGTCGACAACAGATATCCAACTATGTTGAAATGATTAAACCTTTACTAGAACTGTTGAAAAAGGACACCCCCTAGCCTCTTCCATGGCAACCATGCCATGAACAGGCTTTTACTCAATTAAAATCACTTCTTTCAAATCCATCAGCATTTAGACTGCCAGGTTATTCAAAAATGTTGTTTCTTTTCTGTTGTGAATGCAATAAGTTAGCATTAGGATTATTAGTACAGAAAAGAAATGATTGCTTTAGATCAGTTGCTTATTACAGTACAAATCTTGATCCAGTGGCAGCTGCACTTCTCCCTTGCCTTGGAGCCATAGCCACAACTGCCAAGTTAGTTGATACGACAGCAGCGCTTACTCTGGGTCATGATATTTTTGTTGCAGTTCCACATGCTGTTAATGCTTTGTTATTAAAGACTAAAACACAATATCTTTCTGCCTCTAGACTTTCCAAATATGAGCTAGCTCTACTTAATAATCCTTCTTTGCAAATTATTAGATGCTCACGGGTTCCTATTAGATTGTTGAAACTCCGTTTGCGCAAATACGAAATCATCGACACATATTGTGCGAAATACGTAATCTAAAATGTCGAAGTGTTTTGGTTGGCCCATCTGCCGTGTAGCCCCATAAGGTAAGTGTGTGATAGTTACGGACCTTAGGGTTAGGGTGCGGGTTAAGGTAAGTGCATAGATAGGTAATGTGTGTAAGATTTAGTGTAGTGTTAGAAGCAGGGTTTTGTTAAATGTATTTATGTGTATTATTTATTTTGTTTGGTTATATCTCCATAGGGGAAGTGTGCAGTAGTTACGGACCTTAGGGTTAAGGAGGGGTTAAGGATAGTGCATAGATAGTTGTGTATGTGGGGTTTAGTGTAGGGTTAGAAGTTGAGTTTTGGTGCTTTACTTTAGCATTAGGAGTAGGGTTTGGTTAGTGTATGTATGTGGTTTATTTTGTTTGGGTAGGTAGTATGTAGTGGGTGGTGGGGTTGGCCGACTATGAACATTCGATATTTTAAATTTCGCGGTTTAGTGCATTCAGTATTTATGCAGTTCGAGTAATACACGTGTCGCTGTTTTGGTATTCGATGTAATGGATTTTCGTTCATTTAATATAGACCTGATGCCCACCCTTGAATGCAGCTTTGCTTATGCCTACTGCTGATGAAGGTGAACCTCATGATTGTGTTTTTGTTGTTAACAATGTGCTTCATCCTAGACCTGATCTTCAAGATACTCCTCTGCAGAATGCTGACTTAATTTTGTTTTTCAATGGATTATGTATCAGAAGGGGAAGACAGACAATTGAAGGCTGTTTTTGTGGTCTGTAGTATTGATCAAGTACTACTGACTGCACAATCTCAGAGAAATGTTTCAGCTCAAGTAGTTGAATTAGTAGCTATTACTGAAGCTTGCAAGCTAGCACAGGGAAAGACTGTTATAGTATATAGTGATTCCAGATATGCTTGTGGAGTGGTTCATGATTTTGGAAACCCTTGAAGAGAAAGGGGTTATTTGATGTCTGCAGGGGCAAAAATTAAAAATGCAGTTTGTGTTAATGAATTATTAGATATCCTGCTTCTCCCAAATGAAATAGCTGCTGTTAAATATGCCGCTCATAGGTCAGATACTTCATCTGAATCAGTAGGAAATACCTTTGCTAATAGAGTGGCAAGGCAGGCTGGTTTATTAAATCAGGTTCAGGCTTCTTTTTTGCAGCCTCTTCAAGTTGAAAATGTACCTGTAACTTTGCAGGAAGTGTTGTCTTTTCAGAACCAAGTTGATGACTCTGAAAGGGTAAGGTGGATCCATGACAGCTGCTGTTATTCGTCAGACTCACTTTGGTGTCGTACTTTTTTCCTGCAATTGGCACAGGCTTACCATTTGCCTTCCCATCTGGGAAAAATCCTTTAATAAGACAGATTTTGACTGACTGGTATGCCTCTTGTGCTTCTGACATTAAGTATCTTGTAATATATGTCTTCAATTTAATGTTTCTAAATCTATGATTGCTCTCACACAGCATATTACAAAGCCGTGGGGACACTTTTGTTGTATATAGTGTGACTTCATAGAATTACCAATGTGTGCAAGGTTTAAATATGTACTAGTTTTGATTGGTGTTTTTTTCTGGTTGGGTAGAAGCATACGCATATGTAAAATATGATGCAGCCTCAGTGGCCAAGATTTTGTTTGAGTTTATACCCATGTTGTATTCAGTCAGATAGTGATACTCATTTTATGAGTCAGATTGTTGAAAGCATTTGTAAAGTTCTAAATACCCAGATGCATTGTTCACATAGACCTCAGGCTTCAGGCATGGTAGAAAGAATAAATCAAACTTTGAAAATCAAGTTAGCAAAATGTACTGCAGAAATGAGTTTAAAATGGTCAGAAGCTTTACCATTAGTTTTTATTTACTATTCACAGTGCAACTAGAAAGTTCTCCCCTCATGAACTCCTTATGGGATGCCAGCCACACCCTTATCTGCACGTTTTGATCTGCAGGTAGTTGATGAAACAATGCTTACTTATTGTAAAATACTTATTTCTATTCTGCAGCATCTTCATTCGCAGGTAATCTTTGACAAGCTCCAGCCTGATCCTGACTCTATACATGATGTGTCAATCCAAGAGATTGGGTATTTGTTCATTCCTTCTCCAGACAACATGCCTTCCAACCTCAATGAAAAGGTCCATTCCTGGTGCTCCTCATCACAGCTACAGCCATTAGACTAGAAACATCATCACTCATTAGACCCATTATAGAGTACGACGGCCCTTTTGGTATGTACCTCACAAGACATCTACAACAACTGGAAAGGCAGCAGAAATACCTCACAAAGAGGATTACTGGCCTCAAACAGATGCCCTACGCAGACCGACTCAAAAAACTCCAACTTTACTCCGTCGCATATCGCCTACTCAGAGGTGATCTCTGCCTAATATACAAAGCAATGTCAAACCCAGAGCTGTTGGACGTGCTCCACTTAAAAAAATCCCAATCCCTCTGAGCTACACGCTCTAGGGACCTAAACCTTGTCACCACAATAAACAGAACATGCTGAAGGGATAGATTCCTGTCCCAAAGACTTCCCATACTCTGGAACAGACTACCTATTTATGTCAAACAGAGCTCCTCATTAGCACTCTTCAAGAAAAATCTTGATGATTGGATGGGTAATAAGAAATTCACCCCAGGGATCACTTCTGTGGTTCTGCTTGACAGGAGCACAGGAAAATAATTTTCTTGGGTGGCAAAAGCCAGGTACCTACTTGTCTAGGCTTGTATAGGCCCTAGGGCCAGTAGCCTAGTACCTGCCTATGATCCCATGTCTAAAAAGCAATGCCAAATGAGGGAAGCCAACCAATTTCTTTCAACCTACCCTCTGCAGTCTTGTCTGATGATGAACCAGTTTTCTCTTGTACCAAAAGAAAAAAATAGAAAGACTGGGAACAGAGCCAATGACTGATACTGTGAGGACATCAGAAGGGGACATTTTCCCTAAGTCAGGCAACAAAGCATTGCTCATGGGAGCTAAACTACAACAGCAATCTTTGTGGAGTGTGTTTGGAGTGCAGCAGTGAGCTATTCATTGCAAAACTAATTTGTGCCTGGACATTTTTGAAAACCCACGCCAACCCCACCCAGCTTGCTATTCATTATCATTATTATTATTATTGCCTCGATGACTGGAATTGTTATTTTTGTCCTGCTGCTACATTTCCTGATCCCTACTGAAATGTTAAGTACTATTCAATTTCTTAACAGAAAAATAAAATGATTTATAAAATCTAAACAAAAATCAGCAGATGGGCATCCAAAGTTCAGTACATTTCATGACACTTTGAATACATATGCTAAGACTCTAAATGTTAGTAACTGTTGGGTATGTGTCTACATACCTACTGCCTATGATAGAGGTACCCCATTGTTTCCAGTACCTGGGAATGAAGTTGATATGGGGGCAGCTTTTTTATCAGTGGTACTAGGTAAAATGCTTCATGACATAATGTTACCTTGTTTAATAAAATTGCTGCACTTAGACTTTCAGTGACTGTCAAAGGTTATACTTGCTATGTGAAAAATGGGAATGTAGAAGTTGGACAGAGCAAATGTAATATTACTCAAAGAATGTATAGTAGAAGTGTAGTAAAAGGTATGGTCATGCTAAAATACTTTTATTTTATTTGTGGCAGTCTAGCATATCCCTGGCTGCCAGCAAACTGGTTGGGGTGGTGTTATATTGAAAGAGTTCTTCCAATCATTTGACATGTAGATGTCCTGCACAGTGGTAAAATTCATTATATATGAGATACTAAGACTATAAAAAATCTGATTAGAAAGGTTGATGCTTTGTAGATTTATCATCATGATTTAGAACAAGCAGCTTTTAAAGGACTTTCTCATATGGACCTTTGTGATCATGTTATTTCTGGGGCTGGTATTTTACCTGCTTTATAGGACTGTAAAATCAATTTGGGAACTAAGACAACTCTCTAAGCTGTTAGAAGTGTTATGCAATGCAACATCTGAAACTGTTAATTTGATTATTCTATAGCTGAGTGCCATGTGTGCAGCAGTACTCCAAATTCAAATGACAGTTGATTTTTGTACTTGCATCAAAGGGAGGTACATGTGCGTTCATGCACAAGGAATGCTGTTTATGTATTCCTGATAATGAGCATGCACTACATAGTCATTTGGTTTGTTTTGTCTTTTTCAGCTTTTCCTGGTTAGGGGTCGCCACAGTGGAACTCCAGTCCGCTAATGATTGGCAGTAGATTTTTACGTGTCGAGTAGCCAGCCCTGACACACAACCTTCAACGAAGGTATGCCCATTCACGCATGTCTCCACACAGAAGACGCTCTAACTGAGAATCGAACAGGACAATGTCTTACTCTGAGGCGACAACGCTACCGCAGTTCAATACATAATCATGCAAAAAGTGAATGAACTGTCAGATACCAAAGAAGCAGATAGTTCACAATGGGCTTGGTTAACCAAATTGTTTTCAGGATGGGGAGTAACTTTGTTGAAATTTATCATGCTTATTGCTATTATTGTTATTATTTTTGTGTTTTTGCTTTTATTTTTATGTAAAGATGTAATAGTCAAACCCATTGTTACAGAATTTATATGATAGTGATTTTGAAAGAGTGTCATTTACAGATCGTGTCAATGAAAGTGAAATAGCAAGTGAATACGAAGAGTTAGTTTTTGAATGTTTTGGAAAAATGTATGACAATATATTTAAAGTGTAAAAGATGTTTTATGATATGAGTGTGATGCTTTCTCAGCATCAAATGAGGGACTGTAAAGGGTTAAAATGAAATTGCAAGTGTCCAGGACTGTATGTAAGCTTCTGAGCCCCCCCAAGCTTTCTGTGTTGGAGGGAAGCCTTCTAGCTTATCAGTGGGAGTGGTAAGCACTAGGTAACCTATCTACCACATAAGGAGTGGTTCTGGCCCAGAAATTGTAGTTATTGGCCGTTTGGACAGTTTTTCCATCTCTCTCAACTTTCTGATTTAAAAGCCCACATTTGCACTTGTTTTCCCCCTTTCCTGTAACTAGTTTAGTCCAGATACAGATTCTTAGATTTAGCACTTGAATTTGCTTATTCGTGATCAGCACTTGTTCAGAACTTGTAAGCACTAAATAACCTACTAATTACTACAGCACTTAACCTTCCTCATTACCTAGCAGAAAACAGTTTTGGTACTTACTTTCCTCACTTGCTTAGAGAAAAACAGCTCTTGTACTCACTTTCCTCACTTATCTAGAGGAAAATTGTTTTTTATTCAGGCATGTCCAAGGGTCAGCTCCCAGTGTTCTCTCCTTTCTATCTGATGAATCTGGGCATCTTGGGGCAATGTAGAAATTGCCTCATGTACACAGACAACCCTCTTCTCCTACCACCCAACACTACAACCTGTGAGAGATGCACTTATCTAGTCAAACTGGAGGTAAAGCTCTCTCCAATCAAGACTGAACTTGACAGTCAAGAGGAGAAGGTAAACACTTGCACCACACCACACTCATCACATAGTCTCACTAAATCTACACCACCAAAATCCACACATAGAAACACAAAAACATTTGTGGCGGCTCTCAATAATAATCTGCTCAAGCAACAGAGACCTCCAAAGCAGAAATGCAAGCAACCTCCACCCCCCAACACAATCCAAATGACACATAGCCTGCAGACTCAGTGTGCCACTCAACCACAGCCAATAAGGCAAAACAACATACCCAACACACTAGTCATAGGTGACTCTATAGTCAGGCACACTGATGTCCCACTCACCAGGCTAAACAAGGAGAAGGTTACTGTCAGCTGCCTGTTGGGTGCCAGGATCCGCCACATAACCCACGCACTCAGGTCACTCCACAACAAGTACAAATATGACTCTGTCATTGTCCATGTTGGTGTGAATGACCTGAGACATACCTCCCTGGACTACACAAAAAGAGACATGGAAGAGCTCTCTGATCTTGTAGCCCAGGCAGGCATGACCCTAGCTCTGAGTAGCATTCTGCCATCACCTAGAATGATGCCGCAGTACAAGGTCAAAATGATTGACTTCAACAATTGGCTAAGCTTCTGGTGCCATTCTAAAGGGATCCAGTATCTGTCTGCCTGGGATGACATGGTCGACAGACCACGATGCTTTGCCAGAGATGGCCTGCACCTGTCACCCCTGGGATTCCGGATACTGGCTAAGGCTCTTGCTGACCCTGTAGTGCCTTTTTTAGGCAAAGTTCAAATGACAAATTCACCACCATAACAGGAACAGGCAAGCAAAAACTGACGGTGATGCTACTCAATGCTAGAAGTCTAAATCTCAAATTGCACTCACTCGAGGCACTCCTTAAAATGGAGAACATTGATATATGTGCAGTGACTGAGACATGGTTCAAGGCTCCAGAGAGCACCCCTGCACTACCAGGCTAATACACATACCACACTTTTCGGCCATGTAACCTGGACCAGAACACCAAAGGCGGAGGTGTGTCCATATTCATTAAGGTTATCCACACCTCCAGGCTAGTTGCTCAGCATAATGCAGCCGAGGTTATCCAAGTGCAACTAACTTTGGGCAAAACTGCAATCCAAATTGTAGCTTGCTACAGATCACCCACCATGCCCCAGGATTCCCACTCCTCTTTTCTTGATGTACTGGAAAATATTAGGGTTCAACCAAACACCCTAGTAATGGGTGATTTCAACTACCCCACCATTAACTGGGAAAACTACTCATGTACCAACTCTTTCACTCAACGCTTTCTGGAATTCATAAACTCCAATGTCCTGGATCCAACTTATCCACACCCCCACCAGGAACAACAATATCCTAGATCTAGTCATTACCAGTGACCGGTGTTCCACACCTGAAGTCAACGCCTCATTGGTCCGATCCGACCATAAGCTAGTTACCCTAGATATCCACATCCTGCCCCCACCCCCCCATTAAGGAAACCATGGTAAAAAATTTCTCCAGCGCCAACTTCATGCTTCTTAAAACAGAAGTAGTGAACTTCATGACACCCATGCAGATGGACAATACAGTTATGACTACTGAATCCTACACAATTGCACTTTATAAGCACTTACATGAGTGCATGGATCGTGCTATCCCAAACAGAACCAATACGCTATCCTCCAAAAAATGGAAGCCAATCTGGTGGTCCCCTGCCATAAACAAACTGTACAACAGAAGGAATAAACTGTTGCAAAAGAGAGTAAAATCCCACGAGTGGAGGAGCTCTCCCTGGTAAGCCTCAGTAAGAAGCTGCAATCCCTGATAAAATCCTCCAAAGCTAGTTACGAAAACAAAATCGCCACTGAATCTAAAGACAACCACAAAGCATTCTGTAGCTATGTCAAGAATCTCAATGGCAACACTCAGATCTGCTCTGAGTTACAGCACAATGGCACTAAATATACAGACCCAACTGATATTGCCAACATCCTGGCAGATAGGTTCAGTGCTAACTTTACCCCTCTCTCACCCCCTAAAGAGCCCATCTCTATACCAGAAGAATGCAAAGTTCCTGTAATCACGGCTGCACGAGTAAAAACCACACTATCCAAAGCCAAGAACACAGCATCCATGGGACCAGACAACATCCCAGGCTGCATTCTACATGAACTACAGAATGAACTGGCACCCCACCTAGGTACCATGTTCAATCATAGCCTCACCTCAGGCTTTGTACCTGCTGAATGGTGCACAGCAATGGTTATCCCACTCCACAAGGGGGAGCCACCATGGACCCCGGGAACTACCGCCCCATTAGCCTGATGAGCCGGGTCTGCAAGGCCATGGAACATATCATCATGGAACTTATAAACAAAGACATTGGTAATCGCCAAACTCTGGTCCCCACCCAGTTCGGGTTTGTAAAAGGCAGATCATGTCTCCTAAACCTGATAGACTTCTTTGAAGCAGTCACCAAAGCCGTAGACAAAGGTAAGGTGGTTCACACAGCCTATCTAGATCTTTACCAAGGCTTTCAACACCATCCCCCACTCTGGAATTATAGATAAACCCACTAAACTAGGTATAAATCCCTATGTCACAAGATGGGTTGCCAACAGGCTCACTGACAGAACCCACACTGTGAAAGTAGCAGACTCCAAATCCGACTTCAGACCAGTGACAAGTGGAGTACCACAGGGTTCAGTCCTGGGTCCTCTCCTATTTGGTATCTACTTCTCTGAAGTACAAGCTAACAAAGAAGGTCTTTGGCTAATGAATTTCGCAGATGACTGCAAACTAGGAGCCATAATCGACACTCCTAACGAAGTGGACATCCTACAAAAGGGCCTCACTGAGACAGATGCCTGGTGTCAAAGCCATGGCCTCAAGCACAATGCCAAAAAGTGCATTGTCATTCCCTTTGGTAAAAACTCTGTACCCATGAACTACAACATAGGTGGTAGTATACTTAACACAGAAAGTGTGATAAGAGACATTGGGACACAGGTCGACAGTAGTCTCTCCTTTGATAATCACATCGCCACAGTAGTCAGGAAATCCTCCTACGTGGCACACCTCATCACAAAAGGTTTCTCATCCAGAAAAAAGAGGTTATTGTTCCCCTCTACTCATCACTCATTAGACCCATTATAGAGTACAACGCCCCTTTTGGTATGTACCTCACAAGACATCTACAACAAATGGAGAGGCCACAGAAATACCTCACAAAGAGGATTACCAGCCTCAAACAGATGCCCTACGCAGAACGTCTCAAAAACTCCAGCTTTACTCCGTCGCATATCGCCTACTCAGAGGTGATCTCTGCCTAACATACAATGCTATGTCAAACCCAGAGCTGTTGGACATGCTCCGCTTAAAGAAATCCCAATCCCTCCAAGCTACACACTCTAGGGACCTAAACCTTGTCACCACAATAAATAGAACATGCCGGAGGGATAGATTCCTGTCCCAGAGACTTCCCATACTCTGGAATAAACTACCTATCTATATCAAACAAAGCTCCTCATTAGCACTCTTCAAGAAAACTCTTGATGATTGGATGGGAAATAGGAAATTCACGCCGGGGATCACCTCTGTGGCTCTCCTCGACTGTGGCACAGGAAAATAATTTTCTTGGGTGGCAAAAGCCAGGGTACCTTTTTGGTTGGGTTTGTATTGGCCCCAGGGCTGATAGCCTAGTACCTACCTATGAACCTATGTATTTGTAACAGCATAAGTGGAAACATGGAAAAGTACAGAATGTTAAGTTTCATTTCCTGAGCCTTTTGAAATCACGTGGTAAAAAGAAACATCCATATTAAGCTAAAAATGTAGATAAGAAGTTGCTGATCTATTTTTAGTAAAACTGACATACTTCTATTAGATATTTAGTAATGGTCTGAAGAATAAATTGTATTGCTTAGCATTTTTCTATTGGATGCTGATAGAGGTATGATTGATAAAGTTTGCTACTTTGATAAAGTTTTCCTCTAAAAATATCATGAATTCTTTTGTTCAGGGAGACATGACTTCCTGAGTACCATATCCTACATGTGTTATTTCTTTTAATAAATTGTATTTTAATCTGCCAATGTCTGAAGTTTATTTTATGGTTAAACCTTAATACATTTGACAATGTATCTTTTTAGAAGTTAACAAGTCTCCAGGTATTGTGAAAGCATGCTAACTGCCATGCAACACCACTTAGTGTGTTTGTGTGATGCAAAGTGCAAGATGTAGCAATGCATCTTTTAGGAAATTGACAATGGCATATTGTCTGCAGGTGTTGTTGAAACTTGCTGAGTGCCGTGCAATGCCACTTAGCATGATTGTGCAATGGAAGGCAAAAGTTGCAACAATGTATCTTTTTAGAAATTGGCAGTATCTGCTTTTTTGTCTGGGGCATTATGCCATATTTGCACAAGGGTGAGTACTCACAAATGAGACAAGCAAAGCTCAACATGCATTATGCTTGTAAAAAGTGCATCACACATATATTAATATTTAAAAAAATAAATACATTAAATAATAAATAAATGAAAACATAAAGATCATTAAAAACATTTTCTCACACCTTACAGATTTTTACACAACTGTGGATTTGAACTATCATTGTAATGAATCTACAAAACACACTAGAAGTGTCTTATCTCTCTGTGTCACAGAAACATCTTTGTAGCAAGAAAGCAAATCATGTGCATACAAGCAATTCCTATTTTCTCCACAGTATTAACAAGACATATACACTTGTATATTCTCAGTTGTTTGTACATGTGTTGCTTACAGATTTATTACAATTTGTCATCACACAACCAGTTATGAGTATTGTTTTGGAGCAATGCAGCTCTGTTTTCTATTTGTAATGTGTTCATTCTTCTCTTATCTGTGCTGTACTCAGATACACAGTATATAGGTCATGTTGTATCAGTATCCTTTAAATATATGCTAAAATGACATGACACTGAAAAAAGGTTTTCAGCAAAGGCAGGAGAGTTTGACTATTAATGAACAAACATGAGAACTGTGTGCTGTTCACTTCCACTTAAAAGCTTGCTACAGTTACTTCTATGTTTTGTAAGTGTATCTTGGGTGACACACATTGCCTGAATTGCTGTTGTCTTCCTTTTCCCTCACACTAATCATTCACAGTTGCAATCCATTAGCAACTATTTATTTATTTATTTATTTATTTTTATTTATTTAAATTTGTTGACCGGGAGTGTCCAACTGGACGTGGGTCCATTTTCAGCGGAGGCCCGGGGAGAAAAGCTCCACAGTAAAATAAACAGACAGTAGTTACATTGGATTACATAGCGATTAACAATTTAACATAGAAATTACTTACAACATATTTACAGATGGAGAACATAGTACATCAGTAGACAACTAGAATCTTTATCAGTGAAGTACATAACAGGCATTAACAAATGTAACAATGAGAAGTTCCTGCTGTATAATAAGTACTAGGCTTATGAGCATCTGAGCTTGCTATCATCAAGGTAGTTAGTGGAGGTGAAAGAAAGGTAGTAGTTGGATGGGGTGGATGATATTAGAGTGGGAGTTTCAAGGGCATAGCCAGCATGTTTTTAGGTGCGCTTTTAATAAGGTTTTGAAGTTGGTGCAAGATGGTACGGAGGTAATTGTGGGTGGGAGTGAGTTCCATAATTTGGCTATGGCGCAAGAGAATAGTGCTTCACCAGCAGAGTTATTGGCTTTAGTGATCTGCAAGTGATTTTTGTTGCTGGATCTTAGTGGTCTGGTGGTGTGATAGGGTTGGAGTAGATTCTGGAGGGATGGGACATTTAGTGGATGGTTTACTAGTTTGTGGGCGAGTGAGAGTTGATACCACTGAAGGAGGTGAGGGAGTTCAAGCCAGCCCAGTTCAGCAAGTGAGAGACAGTGGTGACTATGGTAGGATGCCCCTGTGGCGAATTTGGCGATTTTGTTGTAGCAGGTCTCTAGCTTGTTTAGATCACATTGCCTTAGGTTGGTATATACTGGAGAGGCATAAAGTAGGGTGGAGATAAGGTGGGAATTTGCTATTGAAATCTTTGCTGCTTTGGTGAGAAATTGTTTATTTCTGTATAATGCTCCTAGGTTTTGTGGACTTTTTTATGGTCATGGATATGTGAATGTCAAATTTTAGTTTATTGTCTATTTCCACTCCTAGCAATTTGGTGTGTTCAGTTGGGTATATAGTGGTGTTGTCTTTTGCTGTGATGTTAAAGTGAGAGTTGTTTTGAGTATGTTTGGTGGGTTGGAAGATGAGTAGTTTTGTTTTGTTTGGGTTGAGTATTAATTGGGCATCGGATAACCATGTTTCAACAGAGGAAAAGGCTTCCTGTGTGACCTTTTGCAGTTTGGGTAGGGACTGGGCTGAGCAGATGATGGTTGAGTCATCTGCGTATTGGATGAGTGTGCCATGTTTGGTGGCAGAGGCTAGATTATTGGTGTAAACAGAGAAAAGTAGGGGTCCAAGGATGGATCCTTGGGGAACCCCTACGGAGACAGGTAGTTGGGGAGATATGTCATTCTGCCATACAACGGATTGTTGGCGGTCAGACAGGTAACTCTGAAACCAGTTGGTGACTGATTGTGAGAAGGATAGGTTATTGAGGACAGAGATAAGTTGTTTGTGTGGGACCATGTCAAATGCTTTAGATAGGTCTAGGAAAGTAGCAGAGGAGAGATAGCCATTGTTTTTATGCTGAAGGATAGTGTTAGTAAAGGAGAGTAAGGCAGTGGTGGTGCTATGGTTTGGTCAGAAACCATGCTGAGTACTGGAAAGGAGGTTGTTAGTAAGGAGGTAGTGTGAGACCTGAGAGTGTATGCATCTCTCTAGTATTTTGGAGAGTGGAGAGAGAATAGCTGTGGGGCGGTAATTGGTTAGTTCTGCAGAGGGTCCGCCTTTGTGGAGGGGAATTATATGTGAGACTTTCCACAATGTGGGAACGTAACTTTCTGACAGAGATCGGTTAATCAAGATGGATACTGGGTAGGCCAGAGCATCAGCTGTGATTTGTAGGTATTCACTTGGGAGGCTGTCTGCTGCTAATTTGGTGGGTTTAAGTTTAGTTAAGAGTTTTTTTATGTTGGAGGTAGGTACAGGAGAAAAAGAGAAGGCAGTGGGGAGATTACTAGTTGAAGGTGTGGGTTGGAGGGGAGGAGGGTTGTGTTGTTTAGCTAGTGATAGGTTGGTTTGGCTGATGTGTGTGTTGAATGAGGTAGCAATATTTTCTGAGGAGTGAGGGATGTTAGGAGGAGGGGTACTGACTTTACCTGGGTGGAGGATGGAGTTTATGGAGGACCAGAATTGTTTGGGGCTGTGTTGTGAGGAGTCTAGGGCAGACTGGTAGTATTGGAATTTGTCCTGTTTTATTAGCTTTTTGACTCTATTGCGTAGTTCTAGGAATGTTTGTCTAGCTGCGGGGGTTTTGGTTTTGCGCCAGTGCTCCCAGGCTTTATCCCTGTTTTTCATTTCTGACTTAGTGGTTTTCTGTAGCCATGGGGAGGGTTGTGCTTTGGTTCTGGAAAATCTTATGGGGGCATGGTAATTAAGGATGTTCAGGAAGGTAGTATTAAAAAATTCAACTGCGTCATCTAGACTGAGGTAGCATGCCAGTTACATTCTTTGAGGGATGAGATGAATGTGAATGGGTTAAAGTTTATTTTTTTACGTATTTGACGATAGATGACAGGTTTAGCTTGGTACAGGTATTTTTTGAGTAGGAATGTTGGGGAGTGATCACTGAGGCTATCTGATAAGCAGCCTGTTATATATGACTGGGGGTTCTTACTGACTAGTATCCAATCCAGGGTAGTGTTCTTGCTGGAGTTTTTATTTATCCTTGTTGGTGACTGGACTAGTTGGGTGAAGCCATGAAGGTGTACATGATGGTTTGGATTGTTGCCAGAACAGGATTGCCAGTCAATATTGAAATCACCTAAGATGATAGTTTCTTGGGGGAGATGGTGGGAAGACCAGCTGAGGAGGTTTTCTAGTGGAGGGATGTTTTGGCCAGGTGGGATGTAGCATCCAATTATGTTGATGGTTTTGTTTTGGTTAATTTTGAGATTGCTATATATTATTTCTTCATTGCCTATTTGTGGAGCTGATGATTTTAAGATCTGGATGTTTAGATGCTGTTTAAATATTATAGCTACACCACCTCCTTTTTTGTTTAACCGGTCTACTCTTAGTATGCCGTAACCTGTAGGGAGTATTTGCTCACTGGTAATGTGAGGTTTTAGCCAGGTTTCTGTCAGGATGACAATATCTGGGGAGTATAAGTCAATGGTGGCATGGAGTTCATGGACTTTGTTGGATATACTTCTAATATTTAGGCTTAGTAGAAGGAAGTCACTTGGCTTTCTATTGGCTGTAATATGGGAGAAGTTGTGGTTTCTAGTCTGATTATGAGGACTGGGGTTGGAGATGGTAGGGCCAGGGTTGGGGTGGATGTCTCCACTTAGGGCTAGTTTTGATATGCATGAGATTATTAGTTTTCTCAGTTTTTGAATGTGTTTGTTTATAATGGAAACTTTATGATTGTGCTATGTGGGTAATAGGTATGGTGGGAGGGTTACTATGTTAAGTTATAGGGATGCTTTACGTTTGAGTAATATAGTTGGTAGAATATGTGGGGGGTGCATAGGGATGGTTCTTGAGCTGGTGGGAGGGAAGCTGAGTATGGGTGAGACATGGGTGGTGGTGTGAGTAGTAGTACAGTGGTAGTGGTTAAGTGGGGGAATGATGGAGCTTTGGTAGGATGTAAGATATGCAAGGAGAATGCATGCAGTGAGCAAAGGAAAGGTATGCTTGTACATGTCAGTTGAGGAGGTGTGAAAGTAGAGGGAATATAGAGGAGGTAGTGTTGGGTTAGCGTTGTGGTTGGCTATTGGAAAGATGGGAAGGGTTTGAGTGCAATAAAGGTGGGACCACTGGGGGCGGGAGGGAATAGGGGGCAGGGTGGGGAGCAAAGCGGGTAGAGACCCTGTTAGGGTGTAGTATGGGGGCTGGAAATAATCACAAAGCAAGACAAATATGTGTTAAGAAACAATCACAATTGACCAAGGACTGCTCTGAAACTGTAAGTCTTTTCTTAATTTCTCAGGTGGAAAAACAGGATAACCTTGTATCAGTAGTAACTAACACTGAGGTAGTGCCTACACCATGTTTACACCTGCTACACAAAGTAAAAAATTTGAGATTCAGCAGTTCTGAGTTCATACCTCATCTGCATCTTCACCCTGCTCAGGGGCCTGAATCTATACTATAAAAACAGTGTAGCTAGGGAACTTGAAGATGAAGAGACTTGCGTATTTGGAAAACATAGAAGATTGCTATTTCTTTTGATGTATCTGTAGAGAAAGCTTCTGATCTTGCAAGGTATGATTGTATTTTTCAAATATATTTTAGATTTGTTAACATGTTACAAAGAATATGTTTATATACATACATTAGAAAATGGAAAATTTATATGTATACACTTCTTATAGTTCACTGTTGGCACAGGCATTTGGGGCAGGCATTCTTTTTCAGACAGACAGCCTATTAACTTTCATCACAAGTGTTATTGTTGAAACTGGGTTATCTTAATTTCCTTATGTTATTTCAGGAAAATGTAATGTACTATATTGCCAATGACACAGGGGTGTTATGCCTCTAAGATGGCCCATAGACACCTCCAGTGTAGTGCTGGGCACAGTGAGAGTTGACTGGCAATCATATAAAATTGACTTTTCTGTTTAAAATGAATAGACATGCTGTGAAAATTGTGCTGAAAGCATTTATAACAGTTGAATTATATGGTATTCCTTAGTTTGTACAAACTTTTCATTTGCCTGTTTTTGGGGTGGGATGGGGAAGCCAAGTACCATTTGTGTGTTGCCACAACAAAAGTTGTGTGTGTTTAAAGAGGTTTGCTGTTGAAATAGTATAGTCATCCTCTTATTTCCATGGTAAACAATACATTACTAAAGTGGCATTCCTTTTTTGGACCAAATATTTTTTGTTTGAGTGTGATATGGTATAACCACATAACCTTTAATTTTAATAACAAATGTGTCTCCACTGCTTAATGTTGAATCTCTCTCTTCTCTCTCTCTCTCTCTCTCTCTATATATATATATATATATGTGTGTGTGTGTGTGTGTGTGTGTGTGTGTGTATACGGTGTATGTGCAGGAATTTAATTATGTATTTATGTGTTATATTCTTCTCTGTTTTATGTCACATAGGATTATGGCACCCAAGCATACAAATCCACATAAACCCCCTTTCAGTGACCCTGAAAACAATGTCATAGTGCAAGCATTCAGGCGCCATGGCACCTTTCTGCTTGAGAGAGAACTGACAGAATGCATATTTGGAACCAATATCTATCTATCTATATGTCAATGCCATAGAGGGTGCACCAGGACTTATGATCAGGTGCGTCATAGGGCCACTGATATGATTTCATCAGCCTGGAGGAGTGCAGCTGCAGTTGCCCATGAACAGCTGGCTATGTGGAGGCCTGCTGCAGAGCCACCACTGACACCAAATGAAGAGTTCCTGTCCACTGTCAGAGGTCCAGAGGACTCAGTGGAAACGACACACAAACGTGATTGATGACTGTGCTGGTGTTTCATGGAGGAGAAGTATGTGCCAGGAGGAGGTTCCACGCAAGCTTACATATGGCAAGTTGTAAGATTTGATTGTATAGTAAAATATATAAAAAAAAAAATAATACTTCATGGTATTTTATTACTTGTTTTTGGATGAACCGATTGATAACTTAAGATATTTAATAACACATTTTTGTTTAATACACATGGGTTTTGGGTGGACACGTCAGCCAAGTTTCAGTTAAAATTATTGTTTCTGGACATATAGGCAAAATTTGTGTATTCACTGCCCCCCGTGTTATTGTAATTGTGATGATTGCATCCTTACCATGCTATATTTCTTCAAGGACCATCCTCCCTACCAAATGTGGAGTCATCTGCACATGTTAAGGCAAACATTTCTATTTGATTATTGATGAACATTTGCCAGATATATACATTTATCTATATGTGTGAGATGGATGACTGAGTGTTGTGTGTATTGCTGTACCATCTGCGATAGTGTGACTAGTGTTAGTTTATTATCATATAGATTTTTTTAAAATATTTAGTGTAGGTATTAATTTCTTTTCATGTGTTTGTTGCTAATTATCACAGGTTATCCTGACAGTGGAAGTGTAGGACTCTTACCATCTGATGTCAGAGTATTGTCATACTCTGATGATGGTGGTGGCCAAACACAGGCACAGTCAGGGGGTGCAGAGGTTGAATCTGACACTGAGGTTGGCATTCACCATCCTCCCTTGTATACAGTCAGTAGGCCTACGCATACCCATTCCACTGAGTCCTCAGATATTGAATGGGTGGAGGATGACACACTTGATCAGGGTAGTGCGGTTACTGCTGCTTCAATGCCAATTGACTCTGACCATAGCCAAAGTGTGGGTGAGGAGCCACACTGGAGGGTATTAGGGGTGTTCTGAGCAGACCTGTTGTCCACCATCCACTTGATCCTGGTATGTTTTTATGCCACTCAATGTATGTTTACAGCCATCATGGAAGTGCAGGCACATTCCACTAGAGCCTCTGAGAACATGCTTAGGGTTATAGATCTGGCACAGGCTGACATGTGTGACTGCCTCCACTGTGTGGCCATTTCAATGGATCGGATGAACGGCACAATGGAATGGGGTAGTGTCTGCGATGGAACATCTGCTGGGATGGGGCCACATCCATGTGGATCTATGTCAGCAGCAGCATCTGATGTTAGCCAATGTGGCCATGCCCAATCACGCTCCCATAGTGGCACTTCTTTCACTGCTCCATCAGTGATTGAGGTGTCCACACCCAGACATGGTAGGCCATGGGGTTGTGGTCCTGGGCGTACTTGTGAAGAGAGCTCATCCAGCAGACATCAGTCGCATTCAGGTAGCAGCAGCACATCTAACCATGGACATGGACATGCCAGTGCAAGTCCTGGCCGAGCCAGTTCTCATGGTCAGGGACAATGGTGATGAATTGTTACCTCTACCTTGCATGACTCACACCTGCTTGTCATACCAGGATGTAGAGCTAGCACAGAGCTTGGCTATGTTCTTGCAGACACACCCACACACGTTTCAACTTGACTGCCCAGACAGACACACACACAGAACAGTTATATGGGTTATTCATGAGACTTAAAGCTCATTCTATCTCAGTGGCCATTTGATACTTTATCCAAATTTCTGCCTGCCTCTATTACTTACATGCACTCACCACCTTTTGTGTCAGCTTTGCCCCCCCCCCCCCCCGAAACAACACCCAGCCATACCTCTCAACCTGGAAACATCAAAAATCTGGACAAAGGCCCATGAAAAGTAGGTACAACTGGCCAAAGATATGGACACTGATTAACATAAAATTTGCATACATAATTATGCAACCCCAGCCAGTCCAGTGGAATTGTGGGATACCAACATTCAAACACAAATTGAAGAATAGACAAAATATTAAACAACACAAAATCTAACCAGAACAGTAGTGCTTTATTTATATAAGTATTTGAACTTGTATCAAACGTTGAACTTGTATAAAACTAAAATATCTGGCAAAGGACACAAAGCTAAACCTATCTGAGTTACTTCCATGTATAAGGCACTAAAGTTATTATGAACCAGCTCAGTCTTTACTAGCAAAACAAAATACAACCCTAACTGAGTTAATTACTACACATGGGTCCAAAACACAAAAGAACCACACACATCTGCTTTCAAAATAGATTACAACAATGCAGCCGCTGTTGTATCAGAAATAGTTGTTTACATCGAAGTGGTAATATTGTTATTGTTGATGGGAACTCTGTGGTAGATATTTGAAAAGAATGATGCTGCAGTACTTTTGTAAATAAAATGGAGCAATAAAGCAGAAATATTTGAAGTGGGTCAGTTCCTTAGCTGTTGTTAGATACACACACACACACACACACACACACACACAGTCCATGCCTTCTCTCACTTCCTGCCTGTGTGCACTGACTTACAGACTTCAAGGTTCAGCTGAGTATTCAGAGAAGACAATATTGTACCCTTGCAAAAGAATTTCAGTGATGACAGAGTAAGCTGGGGCAGGAAAAATTAGATTGTCTAAAGAAGAATTGTTTTTTTTTATTCTGATTCAAAATTTAAAATGGCATTGCAGAAACCTAAAATATGAAATAATGACGTAAGGAAAAGACAACTGCAAAAGTGCAGAAAGAACCTCACAGCAGCATGAGAGTCCATGGACAAGGTAAAAGGTAGGGTGGGATACAAATACTAAACTTTGCAGTGCTAGTGTTACAAAGTCAAAAGTAATTCCTATCACGTTAGTGTATGTCCGCATTGATTATGATGATGATTATACTGTTATTATACTAACTAAAAGGATAATAAGGTCATAAATGGGGAATACTTCAGGGAAAAAGCAATATGTGGATACTTTGTGTGCTTTATGCTAGACAGTGCTGTTAATCCTGGGTACTGGACTGCTTGCACTCTCAGCCATCTTAAATCCAGCACTGAAATAAATATGCCAGGCTGGCCCCAGACACTATGATCTACTTTCTGTGATAATGTGCTATATTAAGAACTTCGGTTTAACAAGTGTTTTAACTTGAACAGTTAATTTCTTTGTTGGTTGCATAGAGTGTGGTAAATGGCACTGTCGCACTTGCTTTGCTGGTTCGGCATCAGGATCTGAGCTTCATTCTGAGTGAAGTATGCATGCCTTCTCTCTGTGTGCTTTGCTGATTAGTGCTCTGTTTTCCTCCTACTTGCTATAAACATGCTGCATTTAAACTGACTAGCCATAAAGGTATGACTGTGTGCGCGTGTGTGTGTGTGTGTGTGTGTGTGTTGCCCAGCTGTACCTCTCTGCATTATGCCTGTGCCAGACAGAAATCAGCATGTGCTCTTGTGATAATTTATATTTAACTGTTATGAGGTAAAGTTTTCTTAAAAGGATGACATTTTCTAAAATAAAGGAAGGGATCTGCATTATTACTCACTAACAGCACAGGAATCCACTGTTTTTCCAGCTCATACAGAATCAAGACCAATTAAAAGTATAAGTATCATATAAAATCCAGTGGATTTAAGCTATTGCATGAATACATTTTATAAGGTGTGACATGAATTATGATAAATAAACCTGCAGGCAGTAGTAATACCACTTCAGAGTAATGCCATCCACATTAACATCCCATCAGTTCACGTGTTCTTGCACACTAGACAACATGATGCTATTAAAGCTCCATGCCTACTTCTCTGATTGTATACTAAAATCATGATCATAAATAGTAAGGAAACCTAAAACAGAACAGCAGGAATTGTAGAAGTAATTCTGACTACATAAGTGATTTCATCAAAATGCAAACCATTTATTACTAAGGACATGGTTTTCCTTAACTTACTGTACCTGCTAGATGTGGAAAACACTTAGGCACACCTCATGCTAGAACATGTGCTTTCATAAAGGCCTTTGAGGTACAGCTGGAGGAAAAAGAAGTAAGAGTCTCAAGGCTTCACTCACCCGTCCATAACATCAAGATGAAGGTAATTGGCCCAGACTGCATCATTTGCTGACATTCAGATGCCAGACAAGAAAAATCACTATGTAGGATAAACGGTCCAGTTTTGCAGCTGTAAAACATGATGATACTGTACCAGACAGTCACTGACAACTGCTTTCCTCTTACTCTAGTGTCTCCCGCCACTCTGTACTGCCTGGTCTACTGCAACGCTCCAGCTTCCTCAATGGTGCCACTGTGCCTTCTGGGTAATGGAGTTCAAAGAAGAACTACACCACCTGGCAGAGAATGCTTTGTGTACATGCTCTGAGTCTGGCCTTCACACATGGCAATGTAGTAGTTTTGTGAAAACAGTACCATTTGTAAAAGGAGGTAAACTACACTAACTAAATGCTTATATCCACTAGGAGAGAAATTCCTGGTGCAGGAGTTCAACTTCTGCATGCTTGGTAACACAAAACCGTTTATTCTAGCAACTTCCTTAAGTTTATAAGAGCTTCTTCTTCTTCTTTCGGCTTTTCCTGGTTAGGAGTTGCCACAGCGGATCACCTGTCCGCTCATGATTGGCAGTGGAGTTTTACAGTGTCGGGTTGCCAGCCCAGCACCCAACCTTCCACAGATGGCACACACATGTATGCACTCATGCCTAGGGCCAATTTAGAGTGTCCAATCCACCTACAGCATATCTTTGGGATGTGGGAGGAAACCCAGGGAGGACATGCAGACTCCGCACAGAAGACACCCCAGCCGAGGATCGAACCGGAGAACCTCTTGCTGTGAGGCGCTTAAGTTTATAAGAGCAATATTTAAAATTAGCCCTATTTTTGGGGCTTTGTCCACCTATTATTTTGGCTTTGCCCAGATTTTTTGTGTTAAGAGGTTGAGAGCTATGTTGTTGTTGTTGTCTTTTGGCTTTTCCCGGATAGGGGTCGCCACAGCGGAACTCCGGTCCACTAATGATTGGCAGTAGATTTTCACGAACGCTGAGGTGCCAGCTCAACCTTCAGTGAAGGCACGCCCATTTACGCATGTCTTTTGAATGCCCACCAAACCGCGGGGAGGACATGCATACTCCACACAGAAGGCACTCCCCGCACTCCAGCCAAGAATCGAATGGGAGAACCCCTTGCTGTGAGGCAACAACGCTACTGCTGCACCAGGTTGAGAGCTATGTACTAATAGCTAGAAAAATAATACTAAAGAAGTTTTGCATTTGTGGGACCAGAGAAAGACGCCTGAAATACATAGCCCATGCTGTTTGTAAATAGCGGTCGAGTGCAGTTTTTCTCTGTAGACACCGATAAGAGTGGGCCTGAATTGCAGCATAACTAGAAATATACACATTACAAATGCAATGCAATGAGATAATCAAAAAAATAACAGATTGGAGAAATAACCCCCATGTGTAGCAATAACTAAAAGCCAGTTGCTATAAATAGTGCGTATATCTTATTAAAAAAATAGAACTCCATAGTCTACTCAGACTCGCTAGCGCTAAGCACTCCTTCAGAAAAATACATATATCCAGCAATGGAAAACTGCTAAAAAAATTATGGCTGCTGGACGAGGGCATATGTTCTTCGTCTTCCATTGCTGCAGTCCTGACTATTGGGTATAGTCCGCGTCCAGTCGGCCCGCATACCAGAGTATAAGATGCAGAAGCAATTTCCAGGTTGGCGTTCTGAGATATTTCGTTTCAGACCGAAACAGAGTTGGCAACATTTTGGTTTTTCTTGCCTCAGTATTTAACCGGATGTCAGAAAAGTGAATAACTGTATTTCTTGTGGGAAGCAGATACCGCATAGGGATTATCATACATTGTGTATACCTTGTTTAGGGCCTGAGCCGTTGTTGGTTGCCGTTCTTGTGCTAGATTTAACAAACGCACTATTAAGAGGAGGCTAGATTGTGCCAGGTTAGTGTTTGGGAAGCGTTGCAATTATAATATGCCGGATGCTCCGGCGCCCGCTCATCCAAGAAGCGCAAGGACAAGACAGTGAAGCCTAGGGTTGATGAACCGGTTCTTTAGAAGGCTCAGTGGAGCCAGAGGTTTTGCCAGGAGTTTCCATGGAGTCTCAGGCAGAAACTTTATTGTTACAGGATGTGCCTCTCAGGAGGTAGGCCAGGCTGAGGGGCTTCTCAGGTAACTGTTCTTCCCTCTCTTCCCAAGGTAGTTAGGGCCTCTCCTTCTGTTGCCAAAGCTTCCTTTAGAGGTAGGCCAAGTTCAGCTTCTGTGGGGCTTCTCCTAGCATTTCGGCTCTGTGCCTAAGAAACATATGCTTAAAATGGCAGAAGATTTGATTACTATGATTAGAGGTTCTATGCCCCGCCTGATAAGAGACCTAGGGTGGAACAGGAGTTTGATAGTTTTGAACAGTGTTCACAGGCTTCAGAGTCTTCTGTGGAAGACTTACAGGAGTATCCTACTTATTCTGATTCTGATGTGGATGATTCCACTCCTACAGCTTCTCCTCCTGAGGATTTTTCATTTTCAGAGACTCTACACTCCATGAGGGAGCACTTTAAATGGGAAGGCCAGGATTACTCTGATTCCAGGAAAAGGCTTAGGGAATTCTTGTTTTACCCCAGCATAGGCCCTTAGCTATTCCTCCTGTGTTGTATGTGGTGGAAGATGTTTTTGCACAGCGTTCCCTGTACCCTGACTCCTTGCCTCCTGCTCCTCTTAAGCCTGATAGGTATTGTAGCCTACAAGAAGCTCATAAGTATTTGTTTAAGAGTCCTAGGGCGGACCCAGAAACTGTTTCTCAGGGGCCTAAAGGTGTTAAAGCTTCTGTGGTTAAAAATCCTGTACCCTCTGATAAAGAGGCAAGGGCTTTGGATAGGTGGGGAAAGAAAGTGTATACTTCTTCCACTCTAGCCATGAGGATGTTGAATTGTCAGTTTCACATGCTAAAATATCAAAATTATCTCCTTTCACAATTGAAATCTAAGGTGGATGCTTTGGCGGAAGGTATTGAGTGTAAAGAGTTGCTGGATTTGGTTCATGTGTCTGAACAAGTGGGTAAGCATTCTTTGCAGTGTGGTTTTGATGCTGTACAGGCCTCCTCGAGGGTGGCTGCTACTAGTTCTGTTCTTCGCAGACATGCCTGGTTGAAGGATCAGAATTTAGCTGAGCATGTTAAGACAAGGAT
The DNA here is from genome assembly GCF_019279795.1 of Protopterus annectens. Classification (NCBI taxonomy): domain Eukaryota; kingdom Metazoa; phylum Chordata; order Ceratodontiformes; family Protopteridae; genus Protopterus; species Protopterus annectens. The sequence goes on along the minus strand of NC_056748.1, from coordinate 267,100,117 downwards.
TTTGGATGCTCCTTTACAGTCTGATGTGTTGTTTGGACCGCCTGTGGAAGCAGTTTTAAAGAAAATGGAGGACAAAGCTAAGTCTATGCAGACTGTTAAAGATTTTTTGCAGGTGCAGCCTCCGAAGTTTAGTAGAAATTGGCCTGCTAAGGGGTGGACATATCCTGCTTATGATTCCCAGTCTAGGGTAGGTCTAGATGTGGTAGGGGCAGGGCTCAAGGTTCTTTAGGCCTAGATCAGGGAGTTCCCCTGCTCAGACTTCTGGTGAGGGCAGTCAGTCCTTCAGACCCAATGACCTGCCTTTTCAGCTGCCAGTGGATTCTCGTCTGGCAGCTCCTTTGGGAGGAAGACTGTCTCTTTTCAAAGAAAATTGGGATTTAATTACTCAAGACAGATGGGTGTTGGATATCATTCATCACGGTTACAGATTTTATTTCCACACAATGCCCCTTTCAAAGGCATGCCAGACGTTCCTCCTCCACAAAGAAAGAGGCTCACAAGCAAGTTTCTCAGTTACTCCAGATGGGGGCCATTCAGCCAGTCCCTGTATCAGAAAGGGGCTTATTATTCTAGTACCAAAGAAGGGGAACACGTGGAGACCAATTTTGGATTTATCTATCCTCAACACTTATCTGGACATTCCCAAGTTCAAGATGTTGGCGTTACAACAGCTTTTACCTCTGCTGGGCAAAGATCACTGGATGGTAACTTTAGATCTCAAGGAAGCTTACCTTCATGTGCCTATAAGGCTAGGTTGCAGGAAGTATCTAACTGGAGATTTTCATTATCAGTTCTCTGCATTGCCCTTTGGCTTATCTACTGCCCAGAGTATTCACAAAGGTTCTGGCTCCAGTGATAGCTTACTTCAGGCTTCAAGGAATTCAAATCTATCCTTACTTGGACGACTGCCTGATTCTGGCTCAAGAAAGGAAGACCTTCTACAGCATCTGGAATATGTCATAGCAGTGCTAAGATGCCTAGGGTATTCTGTGAACGAAATAAAGTCCAGTCTAGTACCCTCTCAAGACATGTGCTTTCTGGGTGTGAGACTGAATACAGCAGCCCAGATGGCCTTTTAACCCCGGACAAACAAAAGAGTCTGTCACTTTACTTCCATCAACTATCTCATCAGTCCGTGCTGACTGCAAGGACAGTCCTTCAAGCATTAGGGTTCATGGCATCTGCTTCCCAATGCCAAACTGCATATGAGGAAGCTGCAATGGTATCTCAAAATGTATGGACACAGCACTGCCAGGATTTGGACACTGTCATTCAAATAATACCTTGCCTTCAAAAGGAATTCTTGTGGTGGGCTCAGGAATGTCACCTAAACAAGGGACTCTCTGTGGTCAGATTTTAACGACAGATGCAGCTCATCTAAATGGAAAGTGGATACAAGACAAGTGGCCTGCCAGACTACAGCATCTACATATCAACATGAAGGAGATGTTAGCAGTCCAGTTTGCATTGATGGCTTTCAAGGAGTTACTTCTTCCAGGGCAGGTGTTGATTCTAACAGACAACACAACCATTCTTATCCTCTATGCAGGCAAGCAATGATTTTATGGGAGACTGCGTAACTCTTCAGGCAAGGTTTTAGCAGATGTGTTACAGACAAATCATGGATCCCCACGAGTGGAAACTGGATCTTCATGTATTTCAGAAATTGACAGTGTCATGGGGAACTCCAGACATAGATCTGTCTCCACTAAACCACCAGCTGCCAAAGTATTGCACAAAGGGGTTTCATCACACAGCTTGGAAAGTGGATGCTCTGTCTTTCAGTTGGAAAAACCTTCATGTCTATGCCTTTCCACCTCTGCCTCTTCTTACAAAGGTACTATTAAAGGTCAGACAAGACAGGCCAAGGATGATTTTGATAGCTCCAGATTGGCCTGCAACACTGGTATCCTCTGGTAAAGAAGCCTCCATGGCCTTTACCTCTGATTCCTCATCTGTTATCTCAGAAGGACGGTCATCTGCTCAATGTCAAGCTTCACTCTCTTCATCTAACAGCCTGGCATATTCTCTGTTGAAGCACAGCAGGTCTCAACTTCCTCAACAAGTTTTAAATGTGATTATGGAAGCTAGAAGACCTAGTACAAGGAAGGTGTACGCAGAAAATGGAAGAGATTTTTATTTTGGTACAGCAAAGAATTTGGAGATTTCTGAGCCTAATTTGAGTGTGGCTCTTCAATATCTTACTGAGTTATTGGACAAAGGTTTGTCCTTCTCTTCCATTAAGATTCATGCTGCAGCAATTTCAGCTCACTATGATTGTGACCCACCTTTATTTTCGCATCCTTTGTTCAAGCAGTTTCTTAGAGGGGCAAAGAATATAAGACCCAGAGCTCCTACTCCTGCTTGGGATCTCAATTTTGTGTTGGAAAAACTGAAATACTTGTCATGGAAGACTGCTTTTCTGTTGGCTATTACTTCTGCAAGAAGGGTGTCTGAGTTGCAGGCCCAGTAGAGCCCTTTTGATTTTCCATAAGGATAGGGTATGATTACGTACTAATCCTACCTATATGCCTAACGTGGTTTCTAGTGTGGCTTTAAACCAAACTATTCATTATGCAGACCCCAAAATAAAGGGGAAAAGATTTTGCACACTTTAGATGTACACAGGCAATTGAGATATTATTTAAGCAGGACTAAGGATTTTAGGCAGTCTCAGCAGTTGTTTGTTTGCTTTGAGTTCACAGGGCAAGCCTGTGTCAAAACAAACTATTTCCAGGTGGATTGGCTTTTGCATTGCATTTTGTTATTCCCATCATGGCAAGGAGATTCCAGCTGGGATTAGGCCTCATTCCACTAGAACTAAGGATATTTTGGAAGCAGCTACTTGGAGTTCAGTGCATACTTTCTCTAAGCATTATCACCTTCCTATCTACTCTAAGTCTAGGGCTGGTTTTGCCACAGCTGTTTTGCAAGGCATGTTGTCAGCTCCTACTTCTTTATAATTTGCCAGCCTCGGACTGCAGCAATGGAAGACGAAGAACATAGTACAGTTTTGTACCTACCATAAATGTAGATGTTCTGTATTTAGGGGTGGTTGTGTAGGTGAGTTTACATGCTTATATTTTTATATATTGTTGTATATATTGTACATGTTTTGGTGCAGGTTTTTGGGACTTGTCTTTTGGGGTCTTCTGACATCTGGGGCAAGAAAAGACTGAGGATAGACTATACCCAATAGTCAGGACTGCAGCAATGGAATCCTCGAACATCTACATTTATGGTAGGTACAAAACTGTACTTTTCATGCATGGTGTGAGAAGACTGAGGGGAAGAAATGCATGCATATTTGAAATGTGTTTCTGGGCAAAATGAGACAAGGAGAGCATGTCTTAGGCTTCACTGCTGGAGAATCTATGTGCAACTTTCCCAAATGTTTAATGCTTGTTGGAGGACTACGAGACAAAAGTTTGTGGAAAGTTGCTTATCTTTACTGTTATCACTCAGAACTGGAGTAGGGTAAAATAATCAAATAAATGCTTCACCCTGCCTGAATTGTAGCCTTGACTGGCGGGATCAACAGGTAGGGAAAATAAAGACATTACAGAAGAGAAGGCAATGATTTTATTTCATAGTTGTCCTTTAACTTGTGCATCCAAGAATTCTGGCCAAAGCCAAAATAATGGGTGGGGGTTGTAAAAGGGGTAAAAGCAGTCACAGATTTTGAAATATTGCTCTTCCAAATTTCGAAAGTTGCTAAAATAACAGGTTTTACATTAGCATGTATTTTCTGAAGGATGCTTGCCACTCCATAAGGAGATCAGAGACCTATCCATGCAGAAGTTAACACTGCATTAAGTTCGCCCCATCTAAGCAGAGGTTGGTAAGAGCAGTCAATTCCAGAGCAGTAGTCCATGTCATCGCGTTGACTCGACATCCTGTTTGGTTGGCTGCCTCCACAAGTCGTAGGTGGGCTGCAGCCGTAAACAACTTTTCTTTCTTTTTTTTTTTTTTTAAAGCTCTTGGTAACTGTAAATTGTAAAAAAAAAAAAAAAAAAGAAATTGGGATTTAAAGGGGTCACTTGAAATTCATGGTACCCCACTATTTTGCTGTCAAAACCGGGAAATACAGAGGAATTCGGTATGGTTCAGAGTTATGCACCCAGTGCAAATGATGATAACTGCTATATTTTTGATGTTCTATCTTTTGGATACAGGGATACACAAGTCTTTTGTCTGATGCCCAGGGTGCATAGCTGACTGAGTACTTATTATATATGTGTTTATGTTGCTCTTTTGAAAATGGTACTGCTTTCTTACGTGGCTTTGTAATGTGTGCATCTTTGATGCATGGGGCGTACTAGTTGATAGAGAACACATCTATTGACATAAGTCATTGCTGTGACATATTGATGTCATTGCTGTAAAAATCACCCACCTTCTACTTAGTTACATTAAGAAGTAACATTATGCAAGAATCTGACATTCATTTTTATTACTGGCCATTTATTTTCCTATTCCAGATTCGGCAGTTGGAAATGTTTTAAAGTGGGGCTGACTCTGTGTGATGCTAGCAGTACACAGTCATAACATGAGTAAGTAAAGGTTCTGAGCATTGCCTGGCATCCATTTTGCTATATGTATTTGCATATGATAACAGTTTTACCCCATTAGGTGGTGAGCATGTGATATCCATTCCCTCTTGGCCATGGTGAGGGCATATTGTGTACACCAATAGAGGCTGGTGGTTCCCCCTCTGACTCCTCACCTGTGTGTGAATGTGGTGACCTTGCAAGTGGTGGTGGGTTGTGTGCCCCTGCCCCTTGGTGATCCTGCTGAAGCTGTTTTTTTCAGGATAATATTGTGAAAGATAGCACAGATAGTGAAAATTTCAGGCTAAGTACGTGAATTGTACACAGGGCTCCAGCTGATGTATCTAGACACTGGAACTGTGAATTCAGCAGCCCAAACAGATGCTCTATGATATTTCTTGTTCGAGTGTGTGCCTCATTATAGCATTCTTGGGTGGGTGGTATACATTTCTGATGGGTGTCATCAGCCACAGCTCAAGTGTATACCCTGCATCCCCCAGTAAATGACCTTGTGGGATATCCCTCCCCCCATAGAGCACCTCTGATACAATTGGGAGTTGTGCCAGATATGGAAATTGTGGTAACTGCCTGAGTTGCCAGTACACACATTCAGGATGATTCCCTTACCGTTACACATAACCTGGCAGTTAATGGCGTGGAAACCCTTTCCGTTTATGTACACCCTTCCCTGTTCCCCGGGTAGTGCTTTGATTTCAGTGTGCATGCAGTCTATGGAACCCAGCACTTCAGGGAAGTGTGCTAAGGGGTAGAAATCATGTATAGTTGTAGCCCTGTGTATGGCGAAAATGTATGTCATCATTGATATGTTATACCATAGCATTCAGGAATTGATGTGGAATCCTGGACACTGATGCCTCTATCAACCACAGTATATCCCCTGCTGGTCTCTGGAAGGCTCCTGTAGCTTGTATTCTAAGTGCTACACATACATTAGTCTCAACAGGTATTGGTTCCCCTCAGTTTGCCCTATAATTTTCACCTCATGCAGACCATGAAAAGTTAAACGGAGTCTAAACACCCTTCTCCTTCCTGGCTGTGGTCTATTAGCAGCAGCAGCAGAAGCATAGACTTGGGCCTGTTGCACATACACATGTATAAGAGCAACAGCAGCCCCTAACATTGTATCCATGTTGAGTAGTTTCTGTGGCTGTATTCCAGTAAGTTTTGGAATTTGGAAACAAAACCTGCACTGAGTCTACACGATTGCTTTATAGCTTGTTGAATGGCTTCTCCATCTTGAATTGGTTGATTAGCATATAGTTCAGCTGCTTATGCTGTAATTAGCATGCCACAATGTTTACTGTGTTTATGTAGCTCTACATGGCATACAGAACCACTTACTGAATACAAACCAATGCACTACTGTGTACACATCATGGGATGATGCGCGCACAGTTTTAGCAGACAGACAGTGTAGGCATCATTGAATTCAGCAGAACATTAGATATAAAAGTTATGTACTCACCATAATTATGCATCTGTGCTGTCTGTTTTTTTCCTTCCTTAACCTTCATCTCCCTTGCTATTTTATAAGAGCTTAATATGTCCTGAGAGGTATTACCTGTAAACCTTGCTGGATGAGATCCAGTCTCCTCCTCCTATACAATGTAATTTAGAATATGCTAATTGCTGGATGTCCTTCAACACATATTGGTTAGTGGACTAGACAGCAAACTCAATCTAAGGTAATTCAAGAGAAGAGAAGATTTTTACATTTGAATTATGGAAAGTTTCCCTTCATCAATGGGATTCTTGCTGTGACTTCTCTGAATTTCTGACTGACCCCAGGTGCACTGACTTCTTTTCCATCATTCCCCTTTTGGATTATTCACCCATGGATGTTGTAATCAGGAATTAGCCTACAGGGCTCCTTTATGCCTTTCCTGCCACCCCCACACTCATTCCCACGTTCCCCTACAAAGCAAAGTCCAAAAAGTCTAAGGTCATTGTTTTAGCTCCCTTAAGGCCTCAGCAAGGTTGGTTTCCCCTCTTTGGGCTTTATCTTCTAAAGAAGCTCTTCTGTCTGTAAGCCTTCAGAACCCTTCTTGGTCAACTGTTGGTAAAAGCCTCAACCAGCTCTTCATTCCTTTACAGTGTCTCATTTCTCCATTTCCAGGGATTGCTAGGGACACTTTACTTTCCCATGGTTATCTAGATACGTACCTCTGCCTAGAGATCCAGTATAAGGAAATCATTTAAACAGAAGGGATTTAAATTTGCTACATGGGCTACATCCCATTTCCACACCTATTGTGGTGCAGCATAATTTATCCCAAATCTTCAAATTTATCTGAATTTCTTCAGTTTATCTTTCTGCAATATCACATTTCCATCAAGATGTTCATAGCAGTACGCTGGTTTTGCTTAAGTGTGTGAAACCTTTCTTAGATACAATTTTCTTATGTGACAACCATTAGAGTCTGCTATCTCACTGGAGCCTAACTTCACCTCTGTTTGAACCTGTCTCATCTGCACTGGTTAAGATTTTATCATGGAAAACTATTATTATTATTATGGTGGCAGCCACCAGATATATTTCTGAACTACAAGCTGTCTACATTGATTCTCCATATCTGATTTTTCACAAGGAACCAAAAAGTTACGTGTTAACCCTTTACTTAAGCCCAAAGTGGCTTCAGTGTTAAACTTCACCCTAGTTATTAATCTCTCCAGTCCTTTTTCTAAGTACCAAATAGGGTAGAGTATCATCAGCAACATCTTGATGTTTGCTGGCGTTTGAGTGAGATGTTATATACTTATATAAAGTCTGAATTGTTTTCTTTTGCACATGTAGCAAGCTGGGCAGAAAGTGTGCAAACTGTTTCTTGGAGGGTGGCTTACAGAATCCTTGGTTGTGTAAGCATGTTTTGTTCATTTCTTATGTGATCCTATTCACCTGGACTGTGCCTGCAAATAGTCCATTGAGATCAGTGCACTACCCCAGTAAACAAATATTAATAAATAAAATGCATTAAGCTTTTTCTATGAAAAGTATGGCAAATAGCTTCCTATACCCTCTGAAGCTGTAGAATTGTATTGTAGAAGGGCATTTGCTACCTACAAAGCTTTCTTTGCAAATTCATAAATAAGTGATGTTTCTGCAACTATGACTTGGGATTTCTGCATGCTTTTCCAAGACTCTAAGTTATGTGTGGTGTCCAAGGAATACCTTCAGGAATCATATCTTAGCTACCTGAGACATCAAGCTGGGGACACTGTCTTAGAATTTGAAGAGGGATCGTGTAGATCATCATAATTAAGAAAGTTGTATATACTTACATTAATGATGGATCTGAATTATCCAAGTCTATCCTCTAACAATCCCACCAAATGTCATCCTTCCTTTGACATGGAGATAGCTCTGGAGGAAGTTTTTTAAGTTAGTAGATAAGTTATTCAGTGATGATCTCCCAACCTCTATACACTGAGATTTGAAAAGGCAAGAACAGAGCATGATGACAGGATGGGAGGTGCTAGAGACAGAGGAAGTTTCCATTACCAAGCTGACTTGAACCTGCAGTAAATAGTCTTGGAGGATGGAGAGGATGGACTTGGATCATCTAAATAAACAATTATTGTAAGTACCTAACTTTATTGCATGAACTGCACTGTTCCACATCAGAATGTTAAACTTTTCTAAATAATTTTTCAAATAAAATAGTTTTATCAGCATAACTGACTGAATCTTGATCATAACATATTGATGGTGTTAAGCATATGTCTAAATCACTTTTAGAGTAGAACTGCTTGAAGAATATTTTGCTTAGATCAGGTAGAGCATAACATTTTCACTTAAACCTTTTTACACAATACATATTATGGCTGGGATGGTAGAAGTAAAGGAAAATTCAGTTTAATTGAAATTTACATGTTTGCTTTCTGCTTTCTGCTTTAAAGAAGCCAATTACCAGTCTTTCAGTAATGGATGTTGATGTTGGGTCAGGATCTCTTAGGGCAGAGTGCACTATAGTGTTATACTTTGCTTTATTTTATTGTTTTGCTTCGTGTTAGTTCAGATGAACTTTTTCCACACTTTTGTTGCCCTTGTAAATAACTCATCTGTTTATATGTACTTTTAACTGCATGTCTCTGAGCTCTCTGTTCTAGCATGTATTGCGGTAGTGTACTGACATCAGTGGTGTCAAGTGTGAATATTTACCGAATGCTGAGTGTGCTTATAGTATCATATTTATATATTGTTAGTAAACTATAAAATGAGATGTACAACATCAGAATGTTAAACTTTTCTAAATAATTTTTCAAATAAAATAGTTTTATCAGCATAACTGACTGAATCTTGATCATAACATATTGATGGTGTTAAGCATATGTCTAAATCACTTTTAGAGTAGAACTGCTTGAAGAATATTTTGCTTAGATCAGGTAGAGCATAACATTTTCACTTAAACCTTTTTACACAATACATATTATGGCTGGGATGGTAGAAGTAAAGGAAAATTCAGTTTAATTGAAATTTACATGTTTGCTTTCTGCTTTCTGCTTTAAAGAAGCCAATTACCAGTCTTTCAGTAATGGATGTTGATGTTGGGTCAGGATCTCTTAGGGCAGAGTGCACTATAGTGTTATACTTTGCTTTATTTTATTGTTTTGCTTCGTGTTAGTTCAGTTGAACTTTTTCCAAACTTTTGTTGCACTTGTAAATAACTCATCTGTTTATATGTACTTTTAACTGCATGTCTCTGAGCTCTCTGTTCTAGCATGTATTGCGGTAGTGTACTGACATCAGTGGTGTCAAGTGTGAATATTTACCGAATGCTGAGTGTGCTTATAGTATCATATTTATATATTGTTAGTAAACTATAAAATGAGATGTACAGCATCAAAAACTTGCTTTTATATATAATGTGCTATGGTCCATGCAAATTTTGTTTTACTTCAAGTAAGGTCTGATATTCAGAAAAGGTAGACTAATTTTAAAATAGTGCTTAAAACTCTGTCCATAGTCAAGCACTTCCACTGAAGTGATGTTTTGACACCTTTAAGGTGAATTTTCCTCTTGTTTTCTCTATATTCATTACAAGTAAGTGTTGCCATTCTGTTATACAACATGGCTCCAGCACTCCTCATCAGAACTTGGGCTGCAAAGAATTATTTTCTCCTTTTCATACTTGCATAATTTAAAGTAATATGTAAGGAGAAGCTAATATTTAACTTGGTAGCATCTACCAGCAGTCAGTTACTCAGGTGATACTTCCCTGACTGTCATCAAGTTGGACAGTAGTTGCCCAGAGCTGAGGATTAAAAAATAAATGTCAGCTGAACAAGAAATCAGCTTTTTGCATTACTTGTTGAGCTGGAGTAACCTTCTCATATTTAATGCATTTAATCTTAGCACTCAGTACTGCAGATTGAGTACTGGGATTAAGTTGTAGTACAATAGAACCATTGTGTGTGGTCTGTCTTTCAAGTACTCTTGGCTTAAATAGGGCAAGGGAGTCTACACAAGTAACACAGGCATGATTAACATCACAGCGCAATCAGTGCTGTCACTGCTAATGAGCTAACAGATACTGTACAGCAGTTGGAACTCCAGTTAGAAGAGCTGCTTGCTAATGTAAGCATCAACTACATGCCTCATCAAAATATTTTTTACTCTTGGTGGTAAATTTATCACTTCAACTCTTTTTGGTGATGATGAGTAACATTTACTATTTTTAAAAAGTAAGTATTGGTTTGTATAATGCTTTGGTTGCACACAGCAAAATTAGTTGTCTGTTGGTGGTAGTCCTTGACATGCTTTTCTCTTGGGATTCCCCTATGGGATTTTCCAGTACTGGAAAATGTCTGCTTTTGATTGCTAAAAATTTAAATGGAGGATGTGCTACCTATCAGTGCACTCAACTCTTCACAGAATACTAACATTCTTCATTTACCAAATAAAAAGATTTCTAGTATTATAGAAAGTCATTGCCAAACTCTGGAGAGCTACAGCCAACATTACGTGTTAAATGCATTAACCTTATAGTGATGCCTGTTCCTGAATTATTGCCCACTTTTAGTGACCAAACTCTTCTATAGAAACATACCCTATTGTTGATTTCTGTTAATCAAGATGCACTGAAACTGATTAATTCATCATTTTACCTTGTGCTGAGGCCAAAACGTATTCTCAGAAATAGACCCAGATACTTGGAACAACTTACCTTATAGTATCAAAAGCTACGACTCTTATCCAAATGGGAGAAAGGGTCTGTAGAGCTAAATGATGCTTATAGCTGCAAATGCTTCCAGGATAATACTTAGTCAATTGAGCATTTTTCCATTTCAGTCTTGTAAGGAAGTCAATGAATAGTCATAAGTGATTTTTTTTTCTTCTCAAGTTACTTTGTTAATCATCCATCTGTTCTGCAAGCAGTATTCATGTAACTGTTTCTGCAAATATTTGCATATATTGGGGACAGCATTCTGTTGCATTTCCTGTAATAATCATAGTTAATTGCTGTTGTCATCCGCTCTGTTACTTTGATAACATTAAGAATACATTTTTATTGCTTTTGTATTTATTGATATATGGTGATGGACAGGTTAACAGATGAGATCAGACAGGAGGCCCCATGGACTATGATGTTTGCAGATGACATTGTGATATGTAGTGAGAGTAGGGACCTGGTTGAGGAGACCCTGGAGAGATGGAGATATGCTTTAGAGAGGAGAGGAATGAAGGTCAGCAGGGCTAAAACAGAATATATGTGTGAATGAGAGGGAGGGTAGAGGAATGGTGAGGATGCAGGGAATAGAGTTGGTAAAGGTGGATGAGTTTAAGTACTTGGGATCAACAGTTCAGAGTAATGGTGAGTGTGGAAGAGAGGTGAAGAAGAGAGTACAGGCAGAGTGTAATGGGTGGAGAAGATTGTCAGGAGTGATTTGTGACAGACGGGTACCAGTAAGAGTGAAAGGGAAGGTCTGCAAGAGGGTAGTGAGACCAGCTATGTTATATGTGTTGGAAACTGTGGCATTGACAAAAAGGCAGGAGTCAGAGCTGGATGTGGCAGAAATAAAGATGTTAAGCTTTGCACTGGGTATGACTAGGATGGACAGGCTTAGGAATCAGTATATTAGAGGGTCAGCTAGGTTGGACAGTTTGGAGACAAAGCAAGAGAGGTGAGATTGCATTGGTTTGAACATGTGCTGAGGAGGGATGCTGGGTATATTGGGAAAAGGATGCTAAGGATGGAGCTGTCAGGTAAGAGGAAACAGAAGGCCTAAGATAGGGTTTATGGATGTGGTGAGAGAGGACATGCTGGTGGTTGGTGTGAAAGAGCATGATGCAGAGGACAGGAAGAAATGGAAACAGATGATCCGCTGTGGCAACCCCTAATGGGAACAGCCGAAAGAAGATGATGATGATATATATATATATATATATATATATATATATATATAAAAACTCTGTGTTGTCATGGCTAAAAAGCATCCCAAGGCTACTTCATCTTTCCCATTAACAAAACTAAGTAAATACTGCATTTGTTTCCTGGCACTGTTAATTCTTTGCAACTGAGAGAAGAGTTGACTGGGCTTTGCTGTGGAGAATTGCCTAGAAAAGTCTCTGAAAGCTGTCATTTTTATTTATTTATTGCATTTGATTTTAAACCAGTGGTAGTCCAGTTTGTTTAGTGATAATTTGCCTTTAATCTTTCATGAGACATGACACTTCCCATGGGTTATACTTTAATTTTTAAGACAGCTGCTTCATTTATTATATCTGAGCAGGCTAAATATAACCTAAATCAGTTAACTCACTGGAGTCCTACACAGGCATACACGATTACCAGACTTCATATCCTGAGGTGTGCACAGTCACTAGAAAAGAAAGTTCCCACGAGTCCATTGACTGGCATGCTGAAGTCATAATTCAGAGTATAGAACACAAATTACAAATTAAAGTGTATAAGTCAGTTGACTGGCAATGCTTATATCTACAATTCTCAAATATGTGGTTTCCACTTGGAATGAAGAAAATGCCATTTTTTCTTACCTGTCATCCACCCATTTTTGTTTTCCTGTGTATGCAGTAGTTTACGATTTCAGCAGAAATGTACTTGCTTTGCATGCAGCTCCACCGTTAGTTGCGCATCTGAGCAAGATACTGACATTGTTTACAAATTATTCCTGTTTCATGACTGGCATGATTCTCCCACTAGCATTATGATCAAATCTATGCAGTTCAGTGTTGCTGCAGCCAATGAAGTGGTATGTCATTTGTTCTTTGACTTTTTAATCCACTCAAGTTCACATTTATTATAGTGCTTAGTCCTAAGCATTTCACAAAACTATAAAGTCAAACAATGTAATAAAGAAAATTTAACCAAAATTAAAAAAAAACAGCAGCATTATGACAACATTTTTAGCAATTCTCATTGAGCCATGTGTATAGTTGAAAAGCTGATGTCAAAGACCAGATATCATTACAATATTAAAACAGTAGCTGATACCAGTTAGACAGCCAGGTCATAAAGGACTGCAGAATAAAGCAAGAACAGCAAAACTTGCTTGCAGCCAGCTACAAGCCATTTCTAAATGGCAATGCCTCAACAGCCTTGGACTTTCACAAAGTCAAACACACAAATGACAATGGCACAGACATCCACAAAGCTGGATGCAGCAGAAATGTTAAAATAGGTACTGTTGTAAGACAAAAATGGCAATATTGTATTGTAGTACCCCTCTTTTGGACTGTGTCCGCACAGTCCAACAGAGGGGTACTACAATACAATATTGCCATTTGGGCATGGCCTGTGTGATTGACTTGGCAAATGGCCATAATGCTGTATGCAGATATTGCATGACTGACTAACATGCAGATCTGACAGTGACATCATGCATACATTGGTTGTTGATTGACACACATGGAAATCACCCCTGTACATATGCTACAGTAGTACCTGTACTATAATGCAATATCACCAAGATCTGTTCTATCGATGGAAAAGCAGTGCAGGATCTCTCACAGAAAGCAACAGTGAGATCAAATACATATGTACCCATGTACAGTTAGTGCAAACATATACTAACATTGCGTATGACTGGTCTACACATTGTTTTTCACATGTGCAACCCTGTTAGAACAAAACACTGCCAAAACACATAGTCAGCATCTACAATGCTACTGTAAAATTCTCTGAATACAGTGCATGAGAGGACACAGTTATGCTTGCACAAAATAGAGAGACAAGTAAATTGTTACAACTGAAGTTAATGGTATTAAGTCATGTTCATGGTTGCATGCACATCACTCCACTGAGGTGAAGCCCATCAGAATGTCACTGCTGTCCCTTCCACAGTTTAACCAAGTGCAGTCCATCATTCTTAAATATCCACAGACTACGTTAGTCCCATTAGAAAGGATAATAACACGGACCCTTATGCCAATTTCTACAGCTGCTACAAGCTCCCAATAAACCGTGAAACAAACTACAGAAACTTGTACATGTCACCTTCATCAAAAATAGTTTAACAAGTGTCTGCGAGGACATCAACCAGATGATCTACTACCACAGTTTTACCAACAGCCATCTTATTTTTCTTAGAAAGACACACTAGTCTTTCGGCCCAGTGACTTACCAATACCACAGCATAAAATCGGTCTCACAGATTTATTTAATACAGTAGTATCACAACAAAGGCTTCTTCACAAAAGCTAAAACACTGCATATTAAAATAAATTTGGAGATTTAAACAAAAGAGTAACAATTTGCTGGTCTGGTTTAACCAAGACATTCGTTTAAAAAATCATGCTACTAAAAATTTAAAAAAAAAATGTAGGTTACTAAAACAGGTGCCAGTAGTCATCGGATTTAATAATCTTGAGGCCAGTGAAGACATCATCATGAATATTCATTCATTATTCATACATGTCACTAGGTGATGTGTGTTGGGAGGAGTTTGGATGGACCTTGTTACTGCACATGGGGGGGGGGGGTACAACACAATATCACCTTTTTAACTTGGAGCTAATTCTGGCATTAACAATTTCAGACCACAAAATGCTCAACTCTTTTCTCATCTTCAGGACAGATGGATTCTGAAACCTAACAGAGAAAATAACAGCAGGTATGTGACATAAAAACTGAAGAATGTAACAGAGCTGTATGGCTTGGCAACCATGCATCACCATCTTGATAGCCTGACTACACCCACTATGTATGTAAATAGCCCTGGCTGACTTGGCAGAAGTACTAGCTTTCTGTCCTCCGACTACTGCAGGTTTGTATTGTTTCAGTAGTATTTTAAGAATTTGAGTAAGCACTTAGACATTTCACTTTACTACTGAACTTAAGCTTTCTGTCCTCCGACTACTGCAGGTTTGTATTGTTTCAGTAGTATTTTAAGAATTTGAGTAAGCACTTAGACATTTCACTTTACTACTGAACTTAACTGGAACTAGCCAGCTTATTATCTATGTTGGTTACGGTATGGTCTGTCATGTCCTGATTGACAAGACAATTTCATGGTAGATTATTTTATTAAAGTATTTCTCCACTTTCAGTAAAATGAGGATCAAATCCCTCACAGTCATAGAAATGTTGCTGAAATTCACCAAAATGGACTATCAGTTCATCAGAACTCAGAGGATCATGATCATATGATCCCTCTGTATTAGATTAACACTAAACCTAGAGACATCAGTGCACAACCTGGCAAGAAACAAGGCCCAAGTAATTTTTTGTCTGCCTCTTCCAATTTCTTCATGTTCTGTTAAGTTCCACATTGATTCCATCTTGACACTGTAATCTACTTGCATACTGCTTCCAGAATCAACTTAATTTTTAACACTTCTCACTAAATGCCTACAGAATGAAAAATCCCAAGTTTTTTCTTTGCATCTCTGTGTTATCCAGTAAGTGTTTCTTTAAAATGCTCAAGGCAATATTCACTGCTGAATGCCTCACTCTTGGGATATCCTGCCTGCTGGTTGTCCACAGCTGGCTGGTAATCCAAAGCTCTTCCCTCCCCTGGCATTGGCTGATGTTCTCTTTTTGGCACAAGGATGCCAGTATTTAAAGGGTGCATCTACTGACACCATCTTCAGACCTTTGCTGCAATGCAGTTTGCATTGGTTGTATGTTGTCTCTGCTGTGCGTGTAGTCCACTGTTTGGCTTAAGCAGTTTAACAGGGGCAAATATGTATCCCATAGGGACTTTTCTTCCTTTCTTAGTTCATGCCTAATTCGGCAGCTGTCTGATTCAGAATACAGTCCATAAGAGGTATTAGCTAAAGTTAGTAATTGTCTAGTGTGTTGCAAGCAGGCACTGCAAAAGTACTTCCACAATAAGCACTGTTCTTGCTTTTGTCCAGAGTATGATGCAAATTCCTCTCCACCCTGTGCATTGTTTATCTCAAAGACAGACATCTTCAAAAATCTCTCCTGGAATTTACTGCCAAAACAAAAGGATATAACCATTTGGGCTGCCTTAGCATCATCCAAGGCCTCTACGAGACTTCCTTCTAAGAAAAAAACATGTCAAAGAATGGAAGAAGCATAAGTAAACCAAGGAAGTAACTGAATTTGCATGGTCCAGTAATTTCATAAGATTTTAATACTTTTGCAGCTCCTGACTACATAATCAGTTTTGGTCAAGGCCTGTGGCACCATCTCCTAAAGTTTCTGCCCTCCCCTTCTGGATCAACATTTCTGAGGCCAATTGGCAACTGAGGCCTGCTTCTTAATTTTAAAAGGGGACTGTGGGATTCCTAGAATATTCATGAGTGTGGAGACTCCTGATTGTTTTGAGGTATTAGATCCCCAGCTAAGATAAGAGGCCATGTCTAAACATAGTAGGCACAAGGCAACAAAAGTTAAGCAGGTGAGCCCAGCTTGCTTAAGTCAGGTAGTGCTTCAGTCCACCCCATCAGCCTTAGTATTCAGATACCCTGGTTCAGCTGTCCAAAACCCTTATGTTTTACCTCAGGTGTAAGAGGTCTGAGTCAGACATGCAGTCAGTGTCAGGAGTGCCTGCCAAGAAGAGAAGGGTGAATTGATATGGACACCATGTCCTCTGTCTTCTCACTAGATGACTTTTTCTTTGGGGATACTCTTCATAGAATAGGATAGACCTTTCTATGAGATTCTGGGGAATACTCTGAAGCCTGCAGAGATGCAGGGTCTTCTTGGGTCCCTCAAACCTAGACCACTAGTGTTCCTGCAGCGGATGAAGTTTTTTAGAATGCATCTCTGGAGGATGTGTTTCGGAATGCATCTCTGGAGTGTGACATCCATCCTGCAGCTCCTAGGAAGCCTAACTGGTTTTATAGGGTCGAGAATTTCTATAAGTACATGTACAGAAACCCATTAGCTCATCCAGATGTGGTTTCCCTTGATCCTAACAAGGGAGTAGTTTTGGCTCCTACCAGGTGTTGCCTCCTAATTGAGAAGAAGTACTAAACCCTTTATAGATTTGGGAAAATATACTCTTCTACCCTAGCTTTAAAGGCTTTAAACTGCCAGTCCCATTTGCTTTATTACCAGCAGACCCTGTTGCAACAGATGAGGATCAAGGTAGAAAGGACTGAGGATAGAAATCTGACACAAGAGATGTCCTTCTGTATCACTGTTGCAGTATTCTTTACAGAAGGGATATCTTGCCAAGGTGGACCAACATCTGGCCAGTATATCAAAGCCTTTATAATTTATAGGCACCATGTATCACATATAGGTTTCTCATAAGGCATAGTGCATAAAGGTGACATACAGATGCAGTCAGAACTTCTTTGCTGCCAGTCTGAATGCCATTATTGAACATCGGTCTGAATGCCCTTCTGCTGTGCTGGTTACCAAAGCTGTCCTCAGATAAGTGCCCTGTTGGGGTTTCTTCTCTACATTTTTAATTTTGTAGTGTACTTGTATTCATGTCATCCAAGAAGGGAAAATATCAATGTGGGAGGCAGATTCCCCATAAAAGACCATCATGGCCAGTGTCTTTTTGCTTAGGTACATCCCATGATCATATGCAGTGCTCTGTCTATTAAGTGTTTGTCCCTAAGACCCTACACAGTCACTTATCTTTCTTATCCATATACCTTAAAAACCAGTGACTTAAACTGTTGGCTCAGGGCCTTATGGCAGAATCCCCTCTTTCCGAGGGTCAGCCATCTGCCTAGAAGGCGGCCAAAAATACTATGCCTGATCCTGTTGTTGTCCAGCCTCCCCCAACATCTCTCCTAAAGTTAGTGAAGGCCCTGAAGAACATCCGGTGCTTGCCTCAGATTCATGTGCTGTGACCCTGTCAGAGGTTGGCATGGATCTGAATTCTCACATTTCCTCAAAGGATTTTTCCAGCATCTGTTCTAGACATTTACGGAAAACCTTGGTTGATGATTTCTGAGGGACAAAGGAGGATTCCTCATATTTTAGTGAGGGAAGAGATTCCTACTAAGATTATCCAATTCCACCAAGGGTCTAAACTACCAGGAGTCCTTAGGGCGGATGTACCACTCAAGCAAATGGTGAAAAATAAACATATTACCCCTGTTGCTAAAGATCCCCTGTGTGAATGGCAGGATTTTATTCAGGGTGTGTTCAATGTTTTGATGGCCTTGAAGCCTCCTTAAGGAGGTGTCAGACCCTGCTCCTCCCTGGTCTTCCATTCCTATTCAGAGGCCTAGGGAATTGGATTTCTCAGATGAGGACTTGGATTGTGTAGTGGAATCCCTTGCTTACTCCTCTCAAATTCCTTCTCCTATAGACTATGGTTCAGAGGAAGAGGATTCTTTGGGCCAAGACTCCCCTTGGAAGGATATTCCTTTGGGGATATTATTGCTCATATGATGGAGTACTTTAAATGGGATTGTGCCTAGGTGTCTGACATTCAAAAGAGGTATTATGACCTTTTACAGATGGAGTCCCCTAAGCCGTCTGCTGTTCCTCCTGTTTTGGCAGCCCTTTTGGACATATTTTCTGCTGCCTGTGTAGCTCTGGATTCTCAGCCCCCAGCTCCTAAAACACCTGACAGGTTCTACAAGGTTCCTGAGGATTGCAAATTTTTGTGTAAGTGCTCTTCTGCTGATCCCTCCATGACTTCAGTTTCCATTGATAGGCCTTCTAAGTTTTTGCCATCTACTAAACTCCTTCCATCAGATGACAGCTGAACTGTGGAAAGTTTGGGTAAAAAGCAGATACTGCTGCCCTCCCTTTTAGGATTATTAATTACCAAACTAATGACCAGGTATGTATTGACTTTTCTTTCTCAGATAGCTAAGGTAATGTCTGACCTTCCTGATTTTGATGGGAAGGCTTCAGCTTTTCCCTGCTTGGGTCCACTTCTCAGGTCACCCATCACTCTATGAAATGCAGCGGATGCCTCTTCCAGGGCTAATGCTTTTGGTTCTGTGATGAGGCATTATTCTTGGCTATGTCTAATGGGATTACCTGATGACATTAAAGCCAAGCTTTTGTATGCTTCTCTGGATAACAAAAATCTTTTTGGGACAGCTGCTGCTGACCCATTTAAGTTCCTCAATGAGGGTAAGGCCTTGCAGGAACTCAAACATATTTTTTCTCCTCTATCCCCAGATTTCAGAGGAATTACCTAAGTCTGTCTTTGTCTGTAGGCAGACTCTTCCACATCCCAAAGGTAAGAAAGGGTCTAGGTGTATTCCCCCTGCTAAGTCCACTTAGACTCCTCCATCTCAGAAGCCTTCTTTTCAGGACAAGCCTGTCTCCATTTGACATTTGACCTACTGTTCCCCTCAGCCAGGTCCCCTTGTCTCTCCACCTTTCTTTGTCTACTCTACATTGGTATAAGATGACCTCTGACTCTTGGGTGCTGTCTATCATTTGTCAGGGGAATTTTGTGGTTTGGAAATCCCATCCCCCCTTTCAGGCATTCCACAAGCTCAAGTACAGCTTCCTCATTTCACAGAGATTTGGAGTCCCTTTTGGATCAGAGCACCATTCACCCTGTTCCACCCACCCAAGCGGGAAAGGAGTTTTACTCCAGAATGTTTGTGGTTCCTCAGAAGAAGGGTTTGTGGAGACCAGTTCTGGATTTTTCTTGCTCAGCTCTTTTCTCAAGGTCCCTTCTTTCCGGATGTTGTCTCTTTAGATCTTGTTTCCTCTTTTCTTCTTCCCCAGGCCTTCTTGGTTTCTCTAGACCTCCAAGATGGATACCTTCATATCTCCACTCTCCCTCTCTTCAGAAATGTTTAGTTATCTGTTTTGTTCTCTCATTTGCAGTTCTGTGCTTTGCCCTTTGGTCTTTCTACTGCCCCAAGGGTATTCACCAAATGCCTTGCTCCTGTCATTTCTTTTTTTAGGCTTCAAGGAATACAGATTTCCCCCTATCTAGATGAGCTGCTCATTCAGGCTCCTTCTTCCAGCAGTCTGTTGTAGGATCTCCACTTTACAACTTGTCTTTTACAAAGTCTGGGGTTCACCATGAATCTAAAGAAATCAGTTCTGAGGACCTCTCAGGATCATATTTTTCTTGGGTGCAGGCTTCAAACTATTCCCATGTTGGCTCCTCTTCCAGCTCCAAAAAATGTCTCTGACAACCTTTTTCCAGTCTCTCCTTCTTCTGTCCTCTCTCCTGGTCAGGGAATTTCTCAGAGTTCTGGGGTTTATGGTCTCCACAATTCCCATGCTTCCTCTCTCCAGGCTCCATATAAGAAAGTTACAATGGTACCTCAAATCAGTCTGTCTCCAACATTGCTACCCTCTGGAGTTCCCTGTTCCTTTACTTCCTTGTGTCAAACTCAAGCTTCTGTGGTGGATTCAACAACTTTCTCTCAATATGGGGCTATCCTTTCAGGCTGCATTTTCTTCTCAGGAGAATGCCTCAGACATAGGGTGGGGGGCTTCTTGTAGTGCTTTAAAGGTCCAGGGTCTCTGGCCTCCTAATCAGAAGTCAGATCATATCATTGTAAAATAGATGAGGGCCCTGTTTCTGGCTCTGCAAGCTTTGCATTCCCTTTTCCATTCCAGCCCCCTCAAAGTCTTCACAGACAGTACCACTGTGATGTGGTATGTCAACAAACTGAGGGTGTGTGCACAAGGTCACATCTTTACAGATTAACTCTTCAGGCATGGGATCTGGCTATTAGGTATTAAGTAAAGCCGCAGGCGATTTACATTCTTTCAGAGAACAATTTAGTGGGAGACTCAATGAGCAGGTCCAGAACACAGTCTCATGAATGGGTGGTTTACAGAAACATGCTTCTGGACATAGTCCTTTGGTGGGGTATTCATCAGATATTTTTGCCTCCCCTCTGAACAGACAACTTCCTCAGTTTGTTCAAGAGTACCAAGTCCTCTGTCTTGGAAAGTGGATGCCTTGTCTTTTCCTTGGAAGGGAATGTTTCTGTATGCCTCCCTCTTCTTCCTCTGTTGCCAAGAGCTCTGTATAGGATCAGGCAGGACTCTCCCAAATTCTTGCTGGTAACTCCTTTTTGGTCCAGACAGTGTTGGTTCCCCCATCTTTATCACTTGGCTAGAGCAATTACCACAGGTTATCTCACTGGGTGGATCTTCAAGACATGGGCATTCTTATCCATCCTGACCTGTCCACTCTTCAGATGACACTGTGGGTGATAGGGTTTTTATTTCTTTTAGGCACCTCTTTTTTGAGAATGTGCTCCAGGTTCTGCATGAGGTGAGGAAACCCACTACCAGAAAATCACGTATGTCCAAATGGAAAAAATTTCTGTTTGGTGCCTCTCCCAGATCAGGATCCCCTCTCTGTGGGGCTTCCTCTAGTTCTCATTTGTATGATCTGCTCAATGCTGGGTTGGCATATTCTTCATTTAAAGCTCACCTGTCAGCTCTCTCTGCTTATCTGCCCTTGAATGCTCCTTTGACCTCTTAGTTTGAGGTCAAGCAATTTATTAAATCAGGACTCTCATAAAGCCTATTCTGCCTTCTTGGGACTTCAACTTTGTACTTGAAAATTTGACTTAAGCTCCTTTTGAGCCTGCTAGTTCAGCTTCCTTACAACATTGTACTTGGAAGACTGTTCTTCTGTTAGCTCTTACTTCAGCCGAACCTCAGGCTCTTATGGCTATTCCTCCTTTTTTTCTTAACAAAAACATCTTTATTAGCTTATCATTTATGACATAGACAAGCATACATTTATATAAATTATTAACACAGTCCTAGTTTCAAACATTTTACATCACAAACCATATTGACACAATTCTAGTCACAATCATTATACATCACTTCTAATCTACCCACTCATTGTCAGTCAAATATTAAATAGCTCATTCAAATCCTGCCTTCTTTTAAACCTCATTCCTCCTCTGTATGTATTGTTCCCATAGTTCCCATTTTCCTATGTAACTTGCTCCTACTCTTTTCTAAAGATAGCAGTTCTAGTTGTTTTATCTCTGTTACTATATTTACTTATGGTACAGTTGGTTTAGACTTTGATTTCCATTGTCTAGTAATTGCTTTTTGACAGCCACCATAATTAGAATCCACAAAGCCTTACTATGTCTAAGCAATTCTGATTTTCTATCATAGCTCAGAAAAAAAAATAATTTCCCTAGTTACACAGATCTGCTCACCCAGTGTCTCTGACAGAGTAGTCTGCAGAGAATCCTTAGTCTGCCAACTCATTACACTCTGAGAAAATATGTTCCCAATTAACTCTTTGTTCCCTATCATACCTCCAACATTTGCTGTCTACCTGAGGAAAATTTCTCTGGAGTCTACTTGGGGTATAAAAATAGTTATGTAAACATTTCCAAGCAAAAATCCTAAATCTTCTAGATTTGGTTGCATATTTGAGAGAAATATATATACCTCCCATTGTTTCTTTGTGAATTGCTTATTGAATATCTCTTCCCAAACCTTTCTAAACTTCTCTGATTGAGTCTTACAGTTATCATGCAATATTTTATATGCTCTACTAATTATTCCTTTTTTGATAGCAACTTCTGTTCTAGATTCTACTAAAAACTCTACCAGTGCTGGTCTTTCATTTAGGACCCCTATTTATTTCTCTTTGTCTATACCCTGATATCAATCCTTGATAGGGAAGGCAATCTCTAATCTGCAGTCCAATAAATTGTTGGCATCTTCCCCTTCTGTTACCTTTCCCTTTCTAGGCATTTGCTCCCAATACCTTGGTTCCATTCCTAGTTTTCTCCAATAAATTCCATCCCTCTCTTGCTATTGTCTGTATTCTTAGTTGCAGTCATCCCTATTGGAAGAATCTCTTTTCTCGTTTCCCATGTTGGCTTCATTCTTAGAATACTTTCTGCTACTTTATGAATATAATATTCTGTATGATTATTGTTATTCTCCTTAAAGGTCTGCATCCAAAATCCTAGACTATCATTGTTTCTTGAGCTTCCCTCATTTCATCATCATCCCTTTCCACTTTGAATTATAGGTTTCAGCTTGTGCTCTGTATAGGAGCCTTAACTGTGTAGCTCTGAAATACCCCTTCAAATTAGGTAATCCAAATCCACTATGTTCTATTGGAAGAATCAGCTTATTCCACTTGACACTTGCTGTCTTCCCCTCCCTGATAAAATCCTTCAGATTTTTATTAATTGCTATCCACAACTTCTCCTCTGGTTGATAAAAATATGCCTGACCTGTGTGTAAGATTAAAGGGACTAAAAACATTTTAACTGATTGTATCTTACTATCCATATCCATATAACAGTGCATCAAATTTCTCAGTTTTTATATTATCTTTTGTTTAGTCTCTTCCCACATATCCTTAGCTGCCACACCAGACCAGAATCATTTTAATCCATAAACTTAAATACTTTATTTTATTGTATCCCCATAAATATGTCTATTGCTGTACCAATTATTGTGTGGGTATGTAATTTGCTGCTATTGACTTTAGCTTCATTAATTTTGTATTCCAAAAAGATTTTAAACTCTCTCAAAATGTTCCAAAACACTCCCAGATTTTTATCAGTCTTTTCCCTCATAGCTTCCAAACTTCCACAGGAATATCATCTATTCCTGTGGACTTTCCTGTAGATTGGTTGTACATCACCATTTTTATCTTATCTCCTCCTATCCTGTTAGTAATTGAGCCTCATCTACCTCTAACCTTGGCATATTTAATCCTTCCATACACATTTCCATTTGTACCTTTTCTTGATTTCCACATTTCTCTGCTTTATACAGACTTTCATAGAATTTGTGAAACATTTCTAGTACCGCTGCAGGATATATTTTTCTTTCTTGTTATAGGCTCCCTAAGCTTGGTGGCAGCTTTTTCTACATTCTGTTGCCTGAGTCATGCTAAAAGTTTTTGTGCTCTAGAGTTATTAGCAAAAACATTGCTTAACAGCAATATTTCTAAACTCATGCATATTATTGAGGTAATCTCTTATTTTCCATTTATCACTCTACAGTTGCTGATTTTCTTGTTCTGTGAGACTCCCCCTATTCTGCAATACCTTAACATCCGGCAGTCCCTCTAAATAATTCTTGTTACTTCTTAACCATAACTCCTTTTCTTTTATTTCCACCCTATTTTTAAACTCAACTTTAATTTTATCCCACTCCCTAGCTATAATTTCAGAAGAAAATTCTATCTTCTCTAATAGCTCCTGAATAATTACCACTATCTATTCCTTAAATTCTTCTGTTTTCAGCAAATAGGTTGGAAAGTGTCAGTTTCTCATTTTTATTTCATTACCCTGTGCTTTTGTTTTAGTTGTTATTGGTGCATGGTCTGAAATAGTTATTGGGTGTCTATCAACACCTTCAACTAAATGCACATTTTCCAGTGAAATGTAAATTCTGTCTAGCCTAACCCAGTTTTTGTATCTTGGGGGAATAATACATAAATTCACTCTAAACTTCTAGTACTGAATTCACATCTTCCATGCCAAATATTTTCATAATTTTCTTCAAAAGTCTAACCTCCTTTGTTATACTTTCCCTTCTGCACCCCCAGACACATCTTTACTACTGCAAATCAAATTTCAGTCCTCACCTGTAAGTAATATTCCTTGATGAAAGCTGATTATTTCTCCCAGAATTTTTTAAGCTCCATTATAGTAGTTTTAGGTAAAATATAAATACATGCCAGTGAAATTCTCCTCCCTTGCCAGTAGCCATTTACTACTACATATCAACCATTATTATCTTTTTTTTATCCTCTTCTGTCACTACTGGAGCTTCTCTTGCAATTAATATAAGTACTCCTCTTTTCCTCTGTCCCAGGTATTCAGATGAATAACTGTTCTGAAAACCTTTCTTTATTAAATTTAAATGTTCAGTTCTTTACAAGTGTGTCTCCTGTAGCATAGCTATTTGCACTCTACATTTTAATATAGTTGACTACTCTCTTTTTCTATATGTATCCGTGAGACCATTAACATATAAAGATAATATCAAAAGGCTCATTATGCTAAAAAGTTATTATTCCCACCTTTTATTTGTAACAATATTTTTAAGGATCAAATTCCAGCTTTTGTGTTACATGCATACACTAATGTTTGGTAGGTTGACCTATTATACAGTTATTTCTTGTCATATAAATTTGAGCCTATGTCACATCTTAAAAACTTTTTTGCTTTATTGAAAGCCCACAAATAAAAAAACACCCCAATACCTCCTAAAACCTATTAACTTAATACTAACTAACTTAATTGAAGTTTTACCCTCCTAATAGGAATAAATGTCCCAAACTGACAGACACACTGACTTGAGTTAACCTAAAAGAAAGTTATCCATGCTAAGACACATGATGTAGCCCATGCTTCTACTAAGTGCTGCCTGATTTTGTCTTATCTTTATAGCTCTTTCAGCTGGGAAAACACTTGAATGCTTTAAGAGAACATTATCTCCTAGCCAATTTCTCTTTATCATATCATCCCCATGGAGACACAAGGACCAGATATAGAATTACTACTAATTCTATTAAGTGCTGTCTGTTTTTGTCTTATCTTTATAACTTTCCCAGCTGGGAAAACACCTGAATGTTTTTAGATAACATTATCTCCTAGCCAATTTCTCTTTATTAGACTGTCTTCATGGAGACATGAGGATCAGATACAGAATTGCTATTAATTCTACTAAGTGCTGTCTGGTTTGGTCTTATTTTTATAACTCTCCCAGTTGGAAAACATCTGCATATTTTCAGAGAACATTATCTCCTAGCCAGTCTTTCTTTATCAGACTGTCTTCATGGAGACATGAGGACCAGATACAGAATTGCTACAAATCATATATTTAGTTGCAAGAAAAAAGCCTTATAATATGTGATATTCATTTACTTGCTTTCTCTTAAAATGTGTTACTAGATCAAGCTAAGGGCCTTAATCTAGTCATCCCCCCATGCAAGAATGAGAAAAAACACATAAAATTTTCTTTTGTCATGCTCTTTTAACCAGATTTTTCTTTTCTCTCTCTCTCTCTCTCTCTCTCTCTCTTTTTACATTGCAGTGCCTACACATCTCCAAACTGAGTAAGGAGACATTGAGAAGGGAAAAAGAAAAAAAACAGGAGCACCTATCCAAAGTAGTATCCCCATTACACTCAAAAACAGCTGAAAAAAAACTTCACTTTATAGCATGCAAAGACAATCATGCACCATGAAAACAGTATTATTAAGAAAAAATAGTTTTACTTAAGTTAACTTTCTCCTTCCTCTTACTCTGCCCCAACTATTTTTCAGAACATTAATGACATGAAATAGGGCATATACTTTAAAGTCCCCCACAAGTCCAACAAAGTCCAAAAAATTTCCAGATTTTCTTGTTCTGACATATTTCACAAATATAATTATTGCTTTGTAATCCCACATTTGTCAGTTTCCAAGTTGCCGGTTTAATTCCTGTTCATCTCTAACTCCCAAATCCTGTCTCTGCTTCATTTCCAATGTACTCCCAATTCTTCTAGTCAACTCTCATGCTCCCTTCCTTCTCTCCAGCATTTTCCAGTGAAACAGTGGGAGTCTTTCTGTGGTGTTTATTACCAGAACAAGAAGCAGAATCTCCTGTTTTACAGCTCATTTTATGTTAGACAAACCTTTGTATTTTCTCCTTAGCATGTACTTCATCAGAAATTATTTTGTCCCTCCCAGGGACGAATATTTTGAAGATAGCTGGGTTTAGGAGTTTGAATCTCACACCTGCTTCTTGACATTCCCTGAATAGTGAAATAAATTTTCTCCTGTTCTGCCTGGTGTGCAGTGAGTAATCATTCTCCACAGATACGCTGCTGTCTCACACTTTTAGTACTTTGTTCTTCTGCCACTGTTTTGTCAGGATCAACTCCTTCTGCTGGTAGGATTTCATTTTTACTATTAAAATTCTAGGTTGCTTTCTCATAGCCAGGATTGGAGCATACATACGATGTGCCATTTCAGAATACCAGTCCAGTTGCTTATTTGTGCATTCATAAAATTAAAACAGTCTGTTCCTCCTAACTTCTCTGGTGCAGCTGAAAATCTTAGGTTTTCTCTACATGCTCTGTCCTCTAATTTTACTATTTTTCTAAACATCTCTTCTTGAGCAATCTCATATTCAGCCAGCCTTTTCTTCATTTCAACCTCTGATTTTTGAAGTGTTATCATCTCATCTGAATATCTGTTTAAAATTTCTTCTATTTTTTTTCCAGCCTTTTGTTGTCTGAGTTGATATACTCCATCAGGGTTTCATCTATTTTAACCAGGTCTGTATGCAGTTGTCTTGTACTTTCCTCTAGGTTACTGGAAGTCATGTCTGGAGCATGCAATGCTCTTTGCTAAACAGCTTCAGTACTTTTTCCAGTCAGTGTTTTTTCCTCATGTTTTGTAGCTGATTTTCTTTCACTTCCTCTGTATATCTTTTTTTTTCTGGCATCCAGACAGTGCACTTACTAGCCAGTTACTGAAATTAACCCAGAAGCACAAATGTCCAGTGGCCTTCTCTGCTAAGTTTCTGTTTTAACACTTTAGGAGCTAGAATTAAGCTGATACTCAATGTGCAGCCATCTTGGAAGTCTCTCTATTCCTCCTTTCTTAGTTTTTTTTTTACATAGACAGGGTGTCTCTTCAAACTAATCCTTCTTTTATGACCAAGGTGGTTAATGAGTCATCCCTTAATCAGTCTATTTATTTCCTTCCTTTTTTTCCTTCTCTACAGTCTGCCAGTGAGAAGGTTCAACTCAGTTTAGATCTGAATAGACAGCTCAGGTATTATTTGGTTAAAAAAAGCAGTTCACAAGTCTGAGCAACTTTTTGTTTCTTTTCATCCCAGGACTTGGGTTTGGCTGTTTCCAAGCAAACCATATCCTGGATTTCTAAAACCATTTTTTGTTATTCTTTCATGGCAAATGTATTTCATCTGTAAAGGCACATTATTCTAGGGTGGTTTTTTCATACGGTGCTTTTTTTAAGGGTTTGGACACCAATTCCACCATTGAGGCTGTTACTTGGTCCTCTGTTCATACTTTCATAAACATTATAAATTAGATGTTATTTCCAGGGCCAGGACAGGTTTTGCAAGGGCTATTTTGCATGGGTTTGTAGAGGGCTGTTCTGTGTCTTCCTCCTGCTAGCCTTCTTTTTAACTTTTGTACTCTCCCTTTTGTAAAGAATATTTCAACAGTGTTATGGAAGGACATAGTACAGTTGTGTAAAATCTTACCATAACAGTAGATGTCTTTCTCTTTAGTGTTCTAGTATTCAGCCCCTCCCTCCTTCCCTCACTTTTGTAGCTCTTGCTGCCCTCCTGGCCAAGGGGTCCTTACTTCATTTTTCTTCCATCCTTTTTCCTTCTGGATGTCCATGTTCTCTTTTGTCCCTGAAGGCATTCTGTTTTTTTTCTGGGGAAATTCAGTTCTAAGTGTTTGCATGTATGCCCTACACCTTATACAGGGAGCACACATGTGATGTATGGTGCCTATAAGATCTAAAGGCTTTGGTATACTGGACGGACTTTGGGCTATCCTGAACAGGAGATACCTTCTGTAAAGAATACTGCAACAGTGAAAAGAAGGACATCTACTGTTATAGTAAGATTTTACACAACTGTACTTTAGTGGACTTGTGAGATTTCTCTCATGTTACCAAACTCTCTAAGACTGTAGCTGTGATGTTGTGGCTGCATCTTGGAGAGCAACAACAGAGAGTCAGTTATTAGATGATGTCCCTGTTGTAGGACTCCACCAAATAACATGAAGTTGGAGATCCTAAATGCTCCTTTGATTAAGGATCTTCTCTTTGGACCTCCTGCTCAAAGGGTGTAAAAGAAACTGGAGGATAAGGATAAAACTAACCACACTTTTATTAGGTACAGCAGGAATTTCCCTATATAAGAGCCCACCACGTCTGACAAATGGGGAAAATTACAAAAAGGAGTATTAAGCAAATCATAAAGAAAAGCCTGAGTTCCCTCTGGACCTAGACCCCCCTAAGGGATTACCCATTACTCACCCTGGGTGCTCCCTCCCCTAATGCTTACCTGAGACCAACTGAACCCTATTTCCTTCCCCTTCACCCTCTTCCACATCTTGCAGGGTGCATGTCTACCCTTTTTTGGAAACTAGAAATAAGTCACTCTGGACAAAAAGGTGCTAAGCATAATTAAAGACTGGTGTAATCTTCAACTCTTAGAGAGATCATGGTTTAAGGGTATTCAACCAGTTTCCAGAGACCAAACTCGGTTCATCCCCCAGGTTCTAAAGGACATGATAGGGACAGGAGCCCTAGAAAAAGTTCCCTTGGTAAGGAAGGCAGAGGGTGTTATTTCAGACTGTTTCCAGTCCCAAGAAAAAAGGGTCCTTGGAGGCCATTTTAGATTCTCCCATCTAAACCAGTTCCTAAAAGTAGTCACTCAGGAAAGACTAATACCACTGATCCTAAAGGAGCTTTCATGGTATTCGTGGACTTGAAGGATGCTTACTTCCACATCCCCATAAGCAAAAATTACAGAAAATTCCTAAGAATCACAGCAGAGGGAGAGCATTATCAATCCACTGCCATGCCCTTTGGTTTGCCCACTGTGTCCAGAGTATTTACAAAATGTCTGGCTCTGGTGATAGTTTTTTTTTGCAGGACAAACATTCAGATCTATCCCTATGCAGGCAATTGCCTTATTCTAGCAGGGTCCCTAGAAGGGTGTTTTGAAATCCATAAATTTCAACCCAAGGTGCTTCATGGACTTGACAGTCAGCAGAGAGAAATTGTCCCTGTTCCCCTCTCAGAAAGTGATTTTTATTGGTATCATGCCTAGCCACTACTCAGTGCAGGGCCTTCCTCCCTCAGGACAAACTGGTAATGCTGACTGAATGCTTCATTAGTTCTACCCAAAAGAAGGACATCACAGCCAGTGAATATCTAAAACTTCTAGGGTACATGGCAGCATGCATTCTGATGGTGCCCTTGGTACACTTACATATGAGGAACCTTCAGAGGTACTTGAAAAACAGGTAGAGTCATCACCGCCACTGAATCTCCTTGCTGCCATGTATGAAAAAAGAAATCTCATGGTTGAAGCAGCAATGTCTCTTGAATAAGTGAATGCCCTTTCAGACTCTGGAACAGACTCCTCGTATGTAGTATGGGCTGTTCATGTAGGAAACTTTGGATACAAGGAACCTGGGGAGAGTAAATGAGGAAAAACACATAAACATCAAGGAAATAATGGTGTTCATCCTGGCATTGAAAGTCTTTTTTTCCTGCTATCAATTCTAACACAAAACAAGGAGCCCTTACTACATATGTACATACATACACACACAGGACAGAATATGATAGCAGACAAACTGAAGAATATACATAGACCCCTGCAAGTGGATGTTACACATGGAAGCCTTTTGAGATCTGGTCAGCAAATGTACCTATTTGACCCTCATCTGAAGAGACAGCTGAGGGAGTTTTGCTCAAGCCTAGTAGCTCCAGGATCCTGGAAGACTGGTGTATTCCCCATAGTCTAGAAAGGTCTGTTTCTGTATGCCTTCCCTCCCATACTGTTGATATCCACATTATTGACAAAAGT
Source organism: Protopterus annectens (assembly GCF_019279795.1). Taxonomy (NCBI): domain Eukaryota; kingdom Metazoa; phylum Chordata; order Ceratodontiformes; family Protopteridae; genus Protopterus; species Protopterus annectens. The sequence continues at coordinate 267,069,628 of NC_056748.1, read as the reverse complement.
ATGAGAGGAAAAGCTAAAAAATTATCCTTATAGCTCCCCTTTTTTGGCCAGTGCATCACTGATTCCCACTCCTATACAGCTTGGCAAGATTAAAACATGAGATGCTGCCAGAGCAAGTGGACATTATAGCACAGAACAAGGGTCCTTATTACACCCCATCTAGCCTCATTGATGTTGACAACCTGGGTGATCTCACTAAGGCACAGATCTTCAGAGCATGTGCTAACATTAAGAAGGAGACTAGGAGATGGCACAAGAAAATCATAGCTATCAAAATTCTAAAAGGACTTTGACCGCAGGAAGTCTAAGGTAGTATTGCTCCTGGAATATCTGTATGACCTCTACAAATCAGGCTTATTTAACACCTCTATCAGAGTTCTTGCTTCTGCTATTTCAGCCTGTCTACATGTGGAACCTTCAAATTCCAAACACAGTTAAGTAATGCCTAAGGTGAGTAATTCACCTTAGGCCACCCAAGAGACAGATGGCTGCACTATGAGATCACAGTTATGAGCTAGAAAAGTTGAACCAGGAGCATCGTGCCCTATTCAGTTCCCTGTTTGGAAGATTCTGTTTTTGATGGCAATTACCTCTGCTACATGTGTTTCAGAACTGCATGCTTTAATGTGCATAGAGCTTTTCTAGTGTTCCTTCATGCCTCAGTGAATTTACAAACTAATAAATCCAAGGAAAAGTGCTAGGGCACGCTGTTGAGTGATCAAAAAAATTTACAAACTAGTTATTCTTGTATACCTAAGGTGCTCACTGAATTAACCTTAAACCAGACCATTCAGCTCACAGTGTTGTTCCCTAAACCTCAGAACCTAGAAGATGAGAGCCTCCATTCCTTTGATGTGCATAGACTGTTGAAATCCTGCCTTTGCAGAACAAAAGACTAAAAAAAACTGATCAGCAGTTTTGCAAACAGGAGGAGGATAAACCTGTTAACAAAAATACTTTTTTCCAAGTGGTTGGGGCATGACTACATTTTGTTATAAAAGCACCATAGAAAACAAGCCCCTTGCCACATTTGAGCACACGTGACAAGAACTAGAGCTTTCACCAAAGCTTTCCTTAGTGGAGTCTCTACCCAGGCCATCCTAGAAGCAGACATTTAGTCCTGTCTATGCACTTTCTCAAAGCATTATAACTTGGAGGTTGTATCAAGGATGAGGGTAGGATTTGCTTCTGCTATCCTGCAAGTTCTTATTTCCAGATAGTTGATCCACCTCACGGGTGTCAATATATAGGGAATCTTCCCAGTAATGAGGACTGCAACAGTGAATAGCACAACGATCAATGTAAATGTAGATGTTTGAGTAGTTTCATTTTTACAGCCCAAGCTTCCTCCCTCCATCCCCCATTTCTTGCTTTTCCCAGTATCTCTCTGGGGTTGGAGTGGTAATCTTATCCTACCTTCCAACCTACCTTGTTTCTACCAAACCAGGCTGTCTTCCCTTGTTTTGTTAGCCTCCTCCTTGGAGTACTGGGATTGTAGCACTTTGGAGATGGACCTAGGCCAGTGGTAGAGGGTCAGTTTGGGCCACCATTCTCTGGGGCTGAGGGCTTCTCCACTGGTTCTGCCAGGGCAATAAAGATCTGGAGATGTCACTGGCCAATGCATCCTTTATATTGACATCCCTGTACTGGAAGGAGGACATCAGCTGGAGCCATGGGAAGAGAAGAGCTTTGGAAGACTGACTTACACTGTCTGACTACAGCCAGAAAATCTCAAGTAAGGGATGCAACAGTGAAACTTCTCAAACATCTATATATGTGGCAAGATGTTCATTAGATCACTGATGCAGTAGCCATAACCATGTGGGACATATCTTGCCAGGGATATTGGATGTCTAGCCAGCATATCTCTCAACCTCTTAGTGCGAGAAATCTGGACAAGGCCTAAAATAATGGGGCTCAAAAATAGGGTTAAATTTTAAATATTGCTCTTATAAACTAGAAAATTTCTAAAATTACAGTATTTGTGTTAGCATGCATTTTTGAGGGGATATGAAGTCTGCAACTGAAATTATGTAATTATTTTGTGACATCAGTCCTCAGTGATTTGCCAGAAAACCACAAATTTTGTAAGGAACAGACCAAAAATATGAGGCAAAAATGTAGACATTCTGTGAAAATCTGGACAGTTGAGAGGTATGCTGGCCAGTCTACAAAGCTTCTATCGGAAAGAGCAATGGTTCTTGTGGTAGATAAATCCCATATAAGGATGTTCATACTAGCTGTATCTTTGAGGGAACACCACAACATCAGGATTTCTCAAATCTGTGTTTCCTTTACTCATAAAACAGTAAGTGTTAGATTAAACTCTCTGAAAATCTTGCTTGAAAAACTGCATTAGAGACTTGGTGCATGCAACCATGGCACTTCAGTGCATCACCACCTTCTCAGCAGAAAAACTGCCTTAGAGTCTTGCTGCGTGCAACCATAATATTTCAGTGGATCTCTACCTCCTCTAAAGAAAAACTGCCTTAGAGTCTTGGTGTGTACAACCATGGCACTTCAGTGGATTTGCACCTTCTCAGCAGAAAAACTGCCTTAGAGATTTGGTCCGTGCAACTGTGGTACTTCAGTAGATCTCCACTTCCTCAACAGAAAAACTGCCTTAGAGTCTTGGTGTGTGCAGCCATGGCACTTCAGTGGATTTGCACCTTCTCAGCAGAAAAACTGCCTTAGAGATTTGGTCCGTGCAATTGTGGGACTTCAGTGAATCTCTACCTCCTCAGCAGAAAAACTGCCTTAGAGACCTGGTGCATACAACCATGGCACTTCAATGGATCTCCACCTCCACAGTAGAAAAAGAGGTTAGCTGAAGAGGTTAGCAAAGAGTCTCAGATGTTCTTTTCTACAGTCTGTGACTGATGAGTCTGCTGAAGCACCTACGAAGCCCCTGGAATGTCAGTCTGTCCCTTTTGATCCCTCTGCCATTCCTCATCTGGGGCCACTAAGGCCCATGAGCACTGCATGTGCCTTCATAGTGCAAGTTAAGCAGAGCTAACCCAGAAAGGAGAACCACTTTTTACACTGTCTGTGGGTGAGGAAGGCATATTCCAAGTACTGGTGTTGGAGGACATTGCTGGATCACTTAAGGAGAACTGGCCAGTGGATTCCTCTGCCAAAAAGCAATAAGATGCGAGGCTCCTAAAAGGCACACCAAGAAAACTAAATACCCTTCATCTCCTCCTGCCCGTTCTGTTCAGAAGGGTTCCCAGGAGGATTACTTCAGTTTTGCACAGAGCTTATTTAGTGACATTCAGTTTCTCTAGCCTTCTCTTCCAGCTTATACCCCTGTAAAAATGAGAGAGACCTATTCCGTCCTCTGGAGAGGAAACTCTGATTCTGACAGGGGGTTTAGACTACACCTCTCATTTATCTTCCCCTATTTCTTGTGATTCTGAATCTAATGAAATACTGTGAAGGTGAGGTTTCAGAATTTTTGTTATGAGCTCCTTCGCATGGACTCTGTCTTAATGGCTTTTAATGTTGCCTTCAGCTCAGCCTCTGTCTTCCCAAATTCTCAACCCCCTGCTCCTAAAAGACTGAAAGACTCTACAGGGTGCCTGATACACACAGATTCCTTTACAAGAACCCTATTGCAGACCATGCTATAATATCTTTGGATGGGAACAGAAGTTTAAACTCTCTTGCCTCTGCCAGTCCTGTACTAAATGATGAGGGCAGCCCTGTCTTTAACATGTTTGCTGATACTGGAACAGTTATGAGCAGATATGCCTGAAAAAGAAGAACTTCCATGAAGACATGATGGCTCAGCTTTTAAATGCCCCATTTGATAAGGATGTTCTGTTTGGAAATTCTTCAGCTAAGGTCCTTAACAAGCTGGAAGAGAGGGGAAGATGATGCAGGGAGCCAAGCAATTGTTTTTGGCTGCTACTCCTAAGTACCAAAGAAGTTACCACTATAATCCTGGGCTTATCTTTTGAAAGCCGTTTAAATCTACCCAGCAAAAGTAATTAAGCAATAGTATTAAGACTAAAATGACAGGGTGACTGGAAGACATCTCCTATACCAAAGCTGAAACTTGAACTGCCTTTTTACTGAACAGCTGTAGGATTCTTCCCAGCCAGCGTGTTCTCTTCTTCTTTTCTGGTTGATTTTCTCTCAGGTTCTCCAAATGTCTTCTTTGCTGGCATCCGGGTTGTGTAAGAACTGGCCAGTGCCAGAATTTTACTCAGATTGACAGTTTCATTAGCTCTTTTTTCTCAGTTTCTTTTTTCTTAATGGGAGAGCTGAAATCAACTTGTAAGTATGCAGCCATGTTGGAAGTCCTATTGCAAAATGTTACTTGGGAGAAACTAATGACATTCTACATGCAGCTTTATGTAATTTGGCTTGAGACTTCTGCCTTGATTTACACCTTCCACTAATATTATGGCAATGTTTTAATGTATTACTTTCTACAAGAGTGCAGTCATCAGAATTGCAGTATTCCTATGAATCCAGTAAGAGCATACTCTTCTTTAGAGGAGATTTTCCCATACTTATACTTGCCAGTGTTTTCAAAGTCTGATTTCTGTAGTTCTGGCATAGATGGTGCATCAAGGGCAAAAGTTAACCTTTTCTCTTTTGGGCTAGGAAAATATCACCCTACCTGTCCAACTCAGCCAGGGCAGTTATAGGCAAAGAAGTCTTTCTGGTTCAACTCACATATGGACTACACATGATAGCAGCAGCCTCTAAGAAAAACTCCTCCACGCTATAGACTATTGAAAACAACATCTGTCGCATCATCACTAACTCATCCTCTCATGTGGACACTGTCTTGCCCTTAAAAATATGAAATGGCTTTCAGTGTAGCACAGAGTAGACCTGCTAATAGGGTCTCTCATCTTCAAACTTCTACTAGCTACACAACTTGATACTAAGCAGGCCCACTACAATCACAGATACTTATTACAAGCATTTACCACTCTACCTCCCCCAACCAGGCTACACTCCTTGCTCCTAAGCTATAGGAACACCTCCCCCAATTAAAGGAACAATAACTCCCATTCCCAACCCTCAGAGCTGAATTAAAAAAATTCTTCCAAACCAAATCAAGTTAAACTTGTCACACAGCAGCTCACATTATCTGAGGGCATCTCTCTGTTCTATTTTTGATATTTACAGCTTACTGCCTCTCTGTTTCAATTTTCCGTTCTTAGTTAATTGTTTCAAGCAGGCAACATCTGCAAGTGTTCAGTTGTGATCCTGGTAAGCAAATGTAAAACAAAGTAAAATAAAAAAAAAGATACATACCTAAACATAAGGCAGCAAGGTGGCATCTACAAGCTGGAATGATATGCTAAATATGCATCATGAAATGGTCAGTATGGGATCTACAGAAATGGACTTATTTAGGCATATTTGCAAAAAGTAATGACAAATATTAAATATCTTACATTTACATTATTAATGCAAAATGGAGTATGATACTGTCATTTTTCTTGATGGTGTCCTCAAGCAGTGGATGTTAATAAAAATGACATTAAAACATGGAAAATGTGAAGGCATTCTGAAATATAAATGCTTTTTGGTAAATTTGTTATGACTATTAACTATATTTTCATAACTGCATTAATTCTTTTAAAGTTTTGTGATATATATTTGAACAAATGGTGCCATCTTATAGAAAATGTTGCCACTGATACTTTCCATCTAACATGCATGATTTTATAAATTTATATTGTTTTGAAATAATTTAAAAATACTATATGTGTGATGCCCCTGCACTGGCGCAGTAATCAAGGAGCCTCAGTCCTTACCACTAGCACCAGTGAGGGATGTGCACATTGGGAGAATGATAAGTACACACACAGTAAAGTACAATTTCCCTTAAGAGCACACAGAAATCACAGTCAGTCTGGGGCTGGTTTCTGCCTCTTTCTCCAGATCCCCAATAAGACTCTCCACTGGCACAGCTATAGGGTTAAGATCTCAGCTGAGTGGTCAAGCCAAAACCTCCAGCACCCTCTCTGTCCAACTAGTGCTTTGTGTCCTGCCCAAGTAGCTGACACACGCACACACACACACACACACACACACACACACACACACACACACACACTTTGAGATTTGATTTATATACAAACACACAAACACTCCTGGGGAAGGCTTGGACAGGTTTACTAGCTATGCCCCCTTCTGCCCAGACTATAAGGTAGTTATCACTGCCACCAACCACTACTTATTAGTTACTCTAATGCCCTTACTAAGGGTGCCTGAACCTACTGTGTAGTGTTACTATAATCCAAATGGTAAGTGTAAGCAAGAGCAAGGCTATTGGAGTGGCCTATACAGTGTCAGCAAATACATATGCAAGTACTCTGAGCTTAAATATCTATAAACAAACCAGCCACAATTAAAAAGGTTTAAATATATTTAATAATAAATAATGAAAGAACAAGACAATACTCAAACAGCACAGTAACTACAGAGTTCAGAATCACAGGAAATATTTTAAAACAACATTGCAGGACAGTCTCAAATAAATACAGAAAACATCTAAACTAATCTTTACTATATTCCTATCTATATCTAAAAGACATTACTGTACCCTAGACTAACTTACAGAGCAAGGCAAATGCAGATGATGAGTGGATGTTTCCAGGTCCAAGACCAGATAGAAAATGCAGTCTTTCTCTCTGAGAGAGTTTTTAAATTAATATCACATATTACTGCTGGGTTAGCCTGGATGACATCACTCATTGTCACCTGCCTTCAGTTCCCAGGCTAACAGAAACTAAGGCTTTTATCATCTCTGTGTGAGAAGTACATTTCTCAGAGATGTGCAGATGCTAGGAACAATAAGACATTTTACATTTTAAACCTAGTAATTAAAATTAATTTCAAAACAATAGAAAAACGTCTAGCTCTACACATTGTGTTTGCTTACTGAGAGGTAACACAATTGTAAAAACTCTACTTTTCAACATATTTTCTTGAAGTTTTGCAAGTTAAGTCTGCATGTTCCATCTTCTACTATTACAACATACATTTGCACAGGTATATAGTTTATATACATTTCTGTTCTTTTCCAGTAGGGCACACTGTGGTTACATTCTTGAAGCTCACTACATAACATACAGTTCAACACACACTTCTGCACCAGTGGTTTAATATCCACATAACTTATAGATCTCTTACATTTGTAAGACAAGCATATGAATCATATTAATATTTACAAATGACATATGATTCTTTACAAAAATCCAGATAGCTGGGCTGGCAGTGTCACATTTCTCCCCTCCCCGAAAATTCAAGCTAGGTTTTCAAGTGACCCTTGAGAAACTTTGCTTGAGAGGGTTGAGCCTATCTGGGAATACCTTACCCCATTCCCTGTTTTGAGAGCCCATCTGCGTTGGCATTGCTAACCCCACTGCGGTGCTGCACTGTCATACCATATGCTTGCAACCCTAGGCTCCACCTTTGTAACTTGACATTTTGCTAGCTGGCTCAATGTAGCCATGTTAAGGGATTGTCGTCTGTAACTACAGTGAATTTCTTTCCATACAGATAAGGATGAAGTTTCTGTAGTGCCCACACTCTGGCTAGGCATTCCTTTTCTACAGCTGCATAGCATTCCTCCCTGGGTTGGAGCCTACAGCTGAGATAAACCACTGGGTGCTCTTCTCCCTCTGAGGAAACCTGGCTAAGTACAGCTCCCCCTCATGGTTTGAAGCATCCACCTGTACAACAAATTATTTGCTTTAATCTGGACTGGCTAACACAAGTGGTCCTCCCAAAGCTCCTTTAAGCTTCTGAAATGCCTGCTCACATGCTGGGGTCCACACTAACTTATCTGGCCTGTTTTTCCTTGTCAGGTCTGTGAGGGCAGCAGCTATAGTACTATAACTGGGGACAAACTTTCTGTAGTACCCTGCTGTCCCTAAGAATGCCCTCACCTGCTGTTCAGTAACAGGGGCAGGCCATGCCTGAATGGCTTCCACTTTGGCAGATTCTAGCCTGATCTTACCACTCCTCACTCTGTATCCCAGGTAGAAGACCTCTGCCATACCCACCTGACATTTGCTGGGCTTAATGGTCAACTCTGCCCTCTGTAGTCTGCCCAGCACCTCCCTGACATGCTGAAGGTGCTCTTGTCAGGATTGGCTGTAGATGGCAATATCATCTAGGTAAGCAAGGGCAAAATCTCCTCCTCCTACTAGGATATGATCTACCAGCCTCTGGAAAGTCACTGGAGCATTTTTCATCCCAAAGGGCACCTTCATGAACTCACACAAGCCAAAAGGACTCACAAAGGCTGACCTTTATCTAGCACTGGGAGTCAAGGGTATCTGCCAGTAACCCATGGTAAGATTAATGGTGGTAAGATACTTAGCCCCACCCAGCTGCTCTAGGGTTTTATCTGTCCTAGGCATGGGGTAAGCATCTGACTCTGTGCAGCTATTTAATTTCCAGTAGTCCACATAGAACCTGGTGCTGCCATCCCTCTTTAGTACCAGCACCACTGGGAAGGCACAGGGACTGCTGGACTCCTGCATTACCCCCAGTTTCAACATTTCCTTTATCTCCTCCCTCACAGTCTGTTTGACTCCCTCAAGCACCCTATAAGGGGCCTGCTTAATAGGCCTTTGGTGTCCTGTATCCACTTGGTGCTGCACCAGGTGGGTGCACCCTGGTTTCCCAGTGAACATGTCCACAAACTCCTGTAATACTGTTTGGATTTCTCAAACCTGGGTAGGGGATATCTGCTGGGATATTGCTACCACTTCCACTGAGGTGTCAGTCCGAGTCTCACTGAGGAGATCAGTCACCAGATCCCCCTCAGACTCGTCCTGCAATCCAGTGCAAATACTCAGCACAAGGGCCTGCCTATCATGGTAAGGTTTCATCATGTTAACAGGGTACAGTTTGTGCCCCTGCTTCCTGCCTAGCAGTTCTACCATGTAGTTAACATCACTGACCTTCCTTACCACCTTGTAGGGTCCCTCCCAGGCTACCTGTAGCTTTTTGTGTCTGACAGGAATGAGAACCATTACCTGCTGCCCTACAGCATACTTTCTAGCTCAAGCATTCCTGTCATACCAGACATTTTTTCTGCTGTTGGGATTCTGCCAGGTTCTCCTGGAAACAGCCCATGTGTTCCCTGAGCCTTGTCGTGGTTTAGGACATATGCCACAACACACTCCTTGTGGAATTCACACACACCCTCCCACTCATCTTGAATCAAATCTAGAGGTCCTCTTACCCTATGCCCATACAGCAACTCAAAGAGTGAAAAACCTGTGGATTCCAGGGGCACCTCCCCATAAGCAAACAGATGGGACAAATAGTTCTCCCAGCCCCTCTTAAACTGGTCTGCAAATGCCCATAGCATCATCTTGAGTGAAGTGTTTAACCTCTCAACAAGACCATTAGCCTGGGGATGGTAGGTGGTGGTCTTTAGGTACTTCACCCCATAGTACTTCCACAGACAAGCCAGCAGGTCTGACATGAAACTGGCACCTCTGTCAGTATTTCTTTTGGGAAACCGACACTGCTGAAAATCACAAAGCATTTGCCACATTTTCTGCCTCAATGGAGGACAGAGCCACTGCCTCAGGGTATCTGGTAGCATAGGATCCACTAGGATATACTTTTTCCCTGTGGAAATTGGGGTGCTCAGAGGCCCCACAATATCCATAGCTACCCTCTGAAATAGCTTCTCAATCATAGGCAAAGGCATCAAAGGAACTTTCACATTGTCTCCTGCCTTGCCTACCTTTTGGCACTGCTCACAGGTCCTGCAGTACCCTGTTACATTTCTGGAAATCCCAGGCCAATAAACATTCTGCATAATACGTCTCTTTGTACATGTTATGCACACATGACCTGCAAAGGGAATATCATGGGCTATGGCTAGAAGTGCCAGACAGCAGGCTGTGGGCACAACCAACTGGTGTATTCTCTCATCCTCTAGCCCTCCCTCAGAGGTCCACTCTCTATACAGTAACCCTTTGTCCCAGTATACAGATTCCCCATTCCCTTGAGAACCAGGTGCCTCACAAGCTACCTCCCTCAGGCCTTGTAATAGAGGGTCTGACAGCTGAGCCTGTCTCAACTCTCTCTTTGTAACCCTTCCCAGCTCCCCTTACACAGGAAATCAGTGCCTCACTGTCAGCCTGAGTACTTCTACTCACCTCTGCCATTGCAGTCACTCTGTCCAAGGGAACATCAATACCCACAAGCAGCTGTGGCTCACCTTCATTCTCACTACTACAGGGTAGCTCCCTCCCTGAAGTAACCACCTTACCAGTCCTGGCTGCAAGTGTGCAGTCTGTCTGGGTCTCCCCCAGGCTACCAGACCCACATGCTTGTCTCCAAGCCTAACTGCATGTAACTGAATGCACACACGGTACTGCATTAAAAGGTTTAACCCTTGATCCTGGCCATGTACCTGAACTAGTGGCTTCCCCTGTTACTGGCAGACTCTTTTGAGGCGATTTAGGCTACCCACCATGGATTCCCTTATACCCATGTGCAGCACTGGGTATCCCTTTCCTGTGCAGTGATGCCCTGCTTGCTAGGTATAGGTCTCCTTTTTCCCCCCCAACTCATCTGTGATGTTGCATTCTTTATTTTCCAACCAGATTCTCATGTCCTCAGGCAAAATGCTAAGGGCTTGTTCCCTCACCAAAAGGTCTGCCAGTCTTTTAAAAGTGGTGACCTGACACCCACTCACCCACCTATGAAAATAAGTGCTTAACTCAGCAATATAATCACACACATTCATCTGCCTTGCATCTATGCTCATGAAACTTTGTTTTCTATAAGCTTCAGATGTTAACTTAAAACACTCAGATATTTGTTTATTTGGCTATAGTCTAAGCAGTCAATATCAGATAATTTAGAAACAGCAATTACAGCTTTATCATGGAGTAAGGGGGTCAGGAACCATACCCAGAGCCCTTGGTCAACATTATACTGTTTACAAACCCTTTCAAACATATGAATAAGACTGTTAAAATTATCACCCTCTGTAAATTGTGGAAGAAATTTACTGACATTTATTGCTTCTAGGGTTTGGTTATCCCCTTCCCCATGACCCTGGTGAAGAGTCAGCATCTCCTTTTCATGTTAACTCTGCCTCTCAATTTCTTTGGTCTCCAAATGCCGCATTTTCTAATTTTCTTCAGCCTGCAAATGCCGCAGTCTCTCTGCTGACAGTATTTCCAAATGTTTGGTCTCCAGTTCAAGTCCTCTGTGGAAAGTTGAACTGTTCATTTCTGAAAGATGTACATCCCCATGGCCATTCTGGCTGTCTTCCTGGTTGCTGGTCTTTGATGCAGCTGTAGCTAAGGCTGCAATCATTACTGCTTTAGTCAGGTTGGTATGCAACAGATCTTTGGCTTGGCACATCTCAGTCAACTGGCTTATTGTCAGCTTGGCATAATCCTCTGATGACAAATACACACACAGTATTTTCAGAAGCAGCTCTTTGCATCTAGTGCAGTTTCCCTTAAGAGCACATAGAGACTACAGTCAGTCTGGGGCTGGTTTCTCCCTCTTTCTCCAGATCCCCAGTAAGACTCCCCACTGGCACAGCTATAGAGTTGAGATCTCAGCTGAGTGACCAAGCCAAGATCTCCAGCACCCCACTCTGTCCAACCAGTGCTTCGTGTCCCTGCCCAAGTAGATGATACACACACTCTTTGAGGTTTGATTTACAAACATACACCTGGAAAGGCTGGCATAGGTTTACTAGCTCTGCCCCCTTCTGCCCAGACTATAACATAGTTACCACTGCCACCAGTCACTCCTTATCAGCTACTTTAGGTCCCTTAACAAAGAGTGCCCAATCTTACTGTGTAATATTAATATTAATACAAATGGCAATTTGACCAAGAGCAAGGCTATTAGTGGCCCACACAGTGTTATCAAATAAATATGCAAGTACTCTCAAAACTTAAATATCTCTACACAGATCAACCACAATGAAAGGTTTAAATATATTTAATAATAAATAATAAAAGAACAAGACAATACTAAATATATATTCACAGTGACATCAGAGTTCAAAACCACAGGAAATATTTAAAATAACATTGCAGTACAGGTTCACACAAATAAGGAAAAACAAAATCTAAACTAAGCTTTGCTATATTCCTGACTGAATCTAAGAGAGTTACTATACCCAAGCATCTTACTTAATTAGAGAAAGGTAGATGTGATGAATGGTTCTTGCTGTTGTTAAGTCCAAGACAGAATGCTCTGTCTCACTGAGGGACTTCTCAAAATAATATCTAAAATATTACTGGCGGGATAGCTTGCAGAATGACATGATTTCCAGTCATCTGACTTCTAGTTTTCATGCAAACCCTCATTGCTGGCATATGGCAGTATATAGCATCTGCCTGTAAAAATACCCAGACAAGGCTTTTGCTCAGATCTTTGGCAGGTGCTGGAAGTCATAAAACAATTGCATTCCTTCATGCTTACAAAGTAGCAATTAGTTCACACCAAAGGCAGTACAGAAGGCTTCCTGGTACAGACTTTGTGTCTCTGGCTGCATTGAAGCATCTTTAGGGCCTAACCTATAAAGTAATTTAATTTCAGATATTTTTCTAAAGTTTGTTGGACTGAGGTTAACCCTCCAGTTTCCTGTGTTAACATATATATTTCAACAGTTACAATAGTGCATGTACATTTCTGTTCTTTTCCAGTAGTACACACAGTGGATACATTTTAAGCACAAGCACATTACAAATACGTTTTCAACACAAACATCTGTACAAAGCAGTTTGATATACACATGACATACAGTTCCAATACATTAGTAACACAAGCATCTTGTATAAATTCGTTTTATATTCACAAATGACATATAATTATTTACAAAATTCCAGCTAGCTGTGCTGGCATATAATTATTTACAAATTTCCAGCTAGCTGTGCTGGCAGTACCTCCTTTCATCACAGTTAACTAATTTTGAAAGAAAAGCCGATTGCTTTTTTCTTATTCTACCTACTCTTATCTAAAAATTTAGGAATGTTTAAAGTCATTTTAAAGTACTGTGCTTTCAAGCAATGTCTTATATATATCATGGGTGATGGTAGAACAGTATGATGCTGTCAAGAAATGTCTTGTATAGATCATGGGTGATGGCAGAACAGTATGATGCTTTCAAGTAGTGTCTTGTATATATCATGGGTGATGGCAGAACAGAATGGTGCTTTCAAGCAGTGTCTTGTATATATCATGGGTGATGGTAGAACAGTGTGGTGGCACAGCAGTTAGAGCTGCTGCCTCACAGTACTTGCTTATCCAGTTTAGTTCCAGGCTAGAATGTGGTCTTATGTAGAGTCTGCATGTTCTGCTTATGTTCGCAAGGATGTTTGTTTGGTGCACTTATTTACTCCTAAATGATGAAAACATACCAGAGCTGAACTGGCAGTCTGTTAAATTGCTACATAGTTCCCCAGCAAATACAACCCAAAACTGACAGCCAGATTATAACACACGTACTCAAGCATGCAATGTTTACAAGTCAAGCAAATATACCATAAAGTAAAAAAAAAGTGTTTTTGCAGAGGGAAAGCATCCTGCACTTCTGATGTCAGGATTTCACCACCCATCCCCTTCATTCTCACTCTAAAGTTGCTGCACCTCAGAGAAAGAGTGATCATGAACACAACAAAGTGAAAAATCTCCTTTACTTTCTCTTTCTTGTATGCTGCAGTTTTGAGGAAAGGAAACAAAAAAAGGGGAAAAAATCACAGAGCCACCCAAGCAACACCATACGACATGCACAAGGAGTAAGCAATAAGACTCAACCACTTACTACCTCTAGCTGCTATATCAGTTGTAATATGGGGTCTACTTCACGTTGTTGTAAGCTGACAATATTGAGTCTGATATTGTCGGCACGACAATATCGAAAGTGAAGAACATCGTGCAAGTAAACTGAAATCTCTGTAAGGGGAGATTTCCATTTACCTCAATGTAGTGCTGTCTCAGAGTTGGTATATTTAAGTAGGGGGGGTGTGGGGGGCTTGCCCCCCTGCCTATGCCATTTAGTTTTTTTTTTTTAATTTTTTTTTTACGTTATTTGATGTTTTACTTGATCAATAAAGTGCGACCTTTATTGATTCGATTAAGTAAACTTTTGATAACGTGATATAGATGCGTAATATGAGCAGTTTCTTCTCAAGCAACAGCATTAGGATTTCTTTCTATGCCATATACTCACCGAATACCAGGATATGACGCGTCTCCCCTGTGATCCTGAACTGAATAAAGCAAGTATCATAGAATTAATTAAAGAAAAAGTAATGATACTGCTTCTAAATATGCTTGTACCATATTCCAGATGTGTCATTCCTCAGAATGATTTTCTTCAATACAATTATTTCTATCTTTCTACAAACAGTGTAAAATTGGCACCATAATTCATTGCTTTAGACAATGAAATTCTAAACAAGAGACTACATGATTGAATCTTGAGATCTTATCTGTAATCTGCCAGCAATTGCAATAAGAAACTGACATTAGTGACTTGTCTCTTCCCTCCAGAAGCTCATATAATGAGAGGCATTTACTGAACTAGGTATACAGTAGGAATACACTAGGGTAGGAAAACCTGATTGATACCAATTTGGAAATGCCTTAAGGAAACTGAAAAAATTGTGAAAAATTCCAAGAACGACATACTTTTAGAAGCAGAATAATGCATACAAATTTGTTCGTGGTGCCAGAAAAAATAGCTGCCCTAAGACTGATCAGAGCAAGGGATGTATGAATTTCCTATATGGTTTATACAATGTTTGTTATCCTGTAGGGAGAGAACAGTTGTGAGAATCTGTAGTGTACAGGTAGTGCTGATTTCTGATGCATGGTTGGATAGTACTGAGCAGTTATTAACCATACCAAGACTGAAGTGGCAAAAGTGTTTGGAGTTTACAGCGTGCCACAACAGGCTGCTGACACAAAAGAAGAGACAGCTGCCTGTTACTCTTTCTTCACATTTCAGTATTTCATACTTATTCCTGGGGCTGTACAAAGAAATGGGATTGTAATATTGCATGCAAGGCATTTATATTGCTAAATGTATTTAAATTGGATGACTAAGTAGCTGTGCACATAAATCATTCCGTTATGATTCTGAGTACATCTCGGGTTCATATCTTCATAGGTACTTACAAGGCTATTGATCTATGGGATTCTTACAAAGCCTAGCCTTACATTCTTGTGGCAGTTTTTTGTCCCTTTTGTTTTGTGTATGAATAACCCAGAGGTGGGCAAAACAAGGAAATGTTAGGAAATGTCACTGTTGCCCCTATTCTTGGGAGACATGGGTGTTAAATCTGTGTGTGTGGGGGGGTTGAATTTGTTGGTTCCCATCCTGTTGTCCAAATTACATTTGAAGAGAATAAGTGAAGTATTTTTCTTTAGGTGGAGTGGAAGATAGTTCCACAGCAGCAGTTTCTCTGTGATACATACCTTTCCCTCTAACATGTCCTAGTTATGGTGCAAAAAGTGATTGAGATCCCTTGAGTTGTGAATTTGAAATTAGTAAAAAGGATTTTGAGACTTATACACAAGGCAAATATCTTAGCAGCCTGTATGATGTCAAGAGGAAGAACAAGGCTTTGAGGTATTTGGAACATATTTTGTGATTTAGGCCCTTGTTTTTTTTTTTTTTGTGAGAAAGCATTGCCGTCTTCCCATTTGTGGCAAGTAAAAGGAGCATTATACCCAAATGATCAGCTTAATGAAAGACAAGTACAGTGAAATTAACATATCCTTGGACCTGGATGCCATACCTTTAGATGTAAGCTATGCAATAAAAATGAACTTCCTTACAATAGTGGATACATGTTAATTAAAGGACAGTTCATTGTCACCATAGGTTCCCAGATCCCTGACTACAAGATCAACTTTTAGGGAAACATTGTAGATGTGAGCGTTACAAGGAAAGTCATGATTGCAAACATACCTCTCAACCTGGAAACATCAAAAATCTGGACAAGGCCCATGAAAAATAGGTACAAATCTGTATGCTGATTAACATAAAATTTGCATACATGATTAACCCCACCCACTCCAATGGAATTGTGGGATACCAACTTTGAAAAGCAAACTGAAGAACGGAACCAAAATATAGCATCAGAATCCCCCTACAGCCATTCCAATGTCCCATTACCTGGCTATTTCACCCCATTTACCATAAACACTAATGTGTGCATACTGCTTTACTTATACAATGATTATTTGGATTTTAGTTTTTTTACATTTTATAGCACAATGCTCAAACACTAATAGATATCTGCTAAAAAGCAATACTCTCTAACAATGAAAATAGACTTGGCATTAAAACTTGTTTGCCCTTGAAACTCACATTCATTGAAACAGCATTGAAACCCACATCACATCCAAAGAAAATGCGTCTGGCCAGTGGTGGATAAAGATTACCTTTGGGTTGTTTTCAAATCAGTGGCCCCTTGCACACAAAACAAGAAACATACATGCGTTCTTTGATACACCTTCCTGACTTTATTAAATTATATTCCTTGTATAATACAGCACACTTGTTAGACTTAAGTTAGAGCACATTTTAAATGTATTGTTTAAACATTTTTCCAGTAGGCAATGAAACAAAAATGTATGAACCAATGACAAAACTGCCCAATTCAGAAAATTTCCATGATAACAGTCTACTTCCACACACAACTGCATTTTAAATTTATTGTTTGAACATTTTTCCAGTAGGCAATGAAGCAAAATGCATGCACCAATAATGACACAACTGCCCTATTCAGAACATTTCCATGATAACAGTCTACTTCTACACACACAGTATATATATATATATATATATATATATATATATATATATATATGTATATATTTTTTTTCAAATCTGCACTTGCACAAATACAAAAGAGAGAATCTCCCAGAACACAGATCACTGTCAGCATGTGTACAGAAACTTCACCAACAGTGTTTTCTAATGGCAGACAGCCATTGCCATTTTGACTAAAGGCACCTAATACTTGCCAATTATGCACTTAATCTGTAGAGATGCCATGCCATGGGTGCAAGCTGTTAAGATATCCTTACAACTCTTGTGGTGAATTCCTTGACATCCATGTCTCAAACTCATAGCAGTATGGTTATGATTGGAGACCCACGTTATAGTTTTCAAGCTTGACGTAGCCTTCCTTAAAAACTATAGTTTGATAACTTTGCAGGCACACTGAAGCTATGCAAAGCATAAAGAAAGTGAAGCAATTCACATCTTGTCCCTACACTTGACAACTTCTAAGAATATGATCTCTCTGCTAACCCTGTGAACTTTTGTTTTTTTTTTTTACCACTGGAACATTCTGTGTATTCATTAAAACATTTCTTTTCCTGGCACCCACTGCAAGTACACTGTCCCCATACTCCATCCCTACTTTTTCGTGAACAGATGCATTATGTGTTTAATTTATCTCTATCCTTTCATTTATTCTAGTATATGCCTTGTTTATCAACCACCAGCACAAAAAATTAAAGCCCATCTCTAGTTACCTTAGCATCCGTAAGTCTGGGACAACCTGGTCAGAAAAAAAAAATCATATCAACTAAACACATAGGTTGATTTACTCCTTACCAACATATGCATATGAAGGCAATCAAATTCCACTGACTCAGTATCAGGCCCAACAAAACACACAGACATATTTTTTTACATGCGCTTGTACTTTGCTCTGCATAAGTGGCACTTGTGACTTGGTCACACAAATACACATCTCACAGGCTCCCATTTCCACAAGTCACAAGCTCACTCAGCATCTCACACACACACACACACACACACACACCCTACCTCTGCAGCTGACTTCCAGAAGATAAGTCCGATGATGGTACCGGCTCTGCATGGCAAAAGTAAAATAATCATGTCCTATGTCCTGCCCAAACGAAAAAAAGTAAATCCTGTGTTCTGCCCAAAGGGCAGAACAAAAAGTAAATCCTGTGTGTTCTGCCCGAATGGCAGACGTAAATGTGATAAGCATGTGGTGGCTTAGTAAACAGCAGTCCTATTCAAACAGACGCGTGGCATGCTGACGGAGCTGATGTCATCGCGCATGTGATGATGTCACCTCCGAAAGCATGACAATTTAAAAAATAGGTCCAAAAAATCGGAAATAATGGGGTGCCACTCAGGAATTGTGGCACCCCATTATTGGGATCCCAAAATCTGGTAAAAAAAGAGTTTTTCAGGACGGTTGAGAGGTCTGATTGCAAAGGATACTATTATACATTTCTTGACATTTAGTTTTAGTGCATGGTTTTGACACCAGTGATTTGTTTGGGAATTGCCTTCTTGGAGGATCTTGATATCCTCTGGTGAGTTAATAATGGCACCCATTTTAATAATCTGCAAACCTGGCCATTCTTAAACCTTTAACATTTGCTTTGATCTCTGAGAAGTAAATGCCAAAGAGAGTGGCCCAGGGACTGAACCTTGGGTTACAGTGCTATTGACCAGCCTTTTGGAGAATGTAGAGCCACCCATCCTAATTTCCTTGGCTGTATTTGTGATCTAATTAGCTATCCAATGAGTTACATAGGAATTTACCTTTAGCTGTGATAGTTTATGATTCCTGAGTGCTGGAAGGTGTCAAATACCTTTGCTATGTTTAGATACATGGTGTGTACTGGTTTCCCTCATCCATTGCTTCAGTAACCTTGAAAAAGTCAACCAGGTTAAGTAGGCAGGATGTGCCCTTGATGAATTCAAACTGGCTTGAGGTGAGAGTTTGTAGGTTACATATATCCTTATTTATTAATTTGATAATGATCATCTACACAGCCTTACAGATGAAGATGATCAGGGTTGGTGACTTATGGGTCTTTAATTACCCAGGCCCATTGAAACCCCACCATCACGAAAGGAGATGACTATTGCTGTTTTCCATTCGACTGCCACAAAGCCTGCTTGGAGGTGATAGTGAATAGCCTCTGTATGGGAATCTGACAAATTCTTTTTCAGGCTGGCCAACATTCAGCCTATACCATGTAAGCCCTTAACTCTTCCTTCTGCTCCTAATTTCTTGCTCTGCTACTTTTACCTGCAAACGTTTTCATAATGTTAAGGCTTAAACAGCTTTACACGCTATTTGTTATGTAATATCAATATGTATAAAGTTACTTCTCATTTATTGGTTTATTTTATGTAATATAATTATGTTTATAATTTTTATCATTGTTTCACTTTTTGTCTCTGTTTATTTTTACTTTGCTTAGTTTTATATAATTGTATAAGTTTTTATTTTGCTTTTTTTTAATTAATTGTAAAAGTATTTGGAGCGTTTCTCCTTGGGTCTCCACTGAAAATGGGCTTGAGCTCAGTTGGATCAACCCGCTTAACAAATGTGAAATAAATAAATGTTATCCAGAACCACTGAAGTAATGCTCTTGCCTTGGATAATGCCTTGAAGACTTGTTCTTGGAATATTTGAGGGGGGTGTAGATATGGGTATGTGTATGGGAATATAAGAGGAGAGAATGGAGTAAAGCCAAGCTAAATTCCTTTACCAGCAGATTGGCTATTTCCCCTGGGTCTGAGTATGTGATATCAATATTCTGAGGTTTTTAACATAGTTCAAGAAGATTATGTGGTTATCCTTCACCTTGGTGGTATTCATGCCTTTATATCTAGTTTTGGTTGTGTTAAGGTATGAAAAATAACTTCAGACAGCACAGTTCAGCAGAGAAGAATGTTCTTGTTTATTGCAGAGAACACACTAACTTGGGAGGCAAGCGATCACTGTCCTGTAGCCCCGAACATAAAAAGCTTCATTCATAGGAGGTTACTAGGCTATTGGCCCTGAGGTCCTTATAAGCCTAGCCAAGATTTTATTCTTTTATATAATTTTCTTCACAAATCAACTATATTGTTACTAATGTTTTACAGCCACTAACCAATTAGAAATAAACACCTTTGCTTTATTTTTGTTAGCTAAGACTCTCCCGACTCTATATCTTTACTTTCCATACTAGACACAAGTTCTGAATTCCATAATTGAACTTTCTGCAATGGCCATGCTGGCACTTTTATTTTGCCAAGAAGTAAGTCATCAAAAGCAGACTAAAAGTATCAGGAATCCATTTTGAAATGAAACAAACTTCAGAATAGACTATTATTCAACATTTGTCCTTATCCCACTTTACATACCCCATCTGATGCTATGGAGCATCACTAAAGTCATATACTTTTTATGACTGTTTCATGACAGTTTCTTAAATGGGTGGACCCTTTTCATTTTGTATCAAATTCTTCACATTCAATTTTTTTTGTCCTTTTCATGTACAACGTTTATACAATCACTTTACAAATATAGTCTTGTTGGCAATAAAAACATCTACATTTTGATGGGATAAAAGGCATTTTAATAACTTTCAGTGATACATTTCCCCATAAAAACATTTTTATACAACTTACTAAAATCTTACAATATTTTGTCTTCGTTACTTTCTTCACTGTAACTCCTACCTAATGTGTTCACTAACAATGATTCTACTTTATTTTTAATAAGAACATTTTGCAATCTGATGCTTTTTCTGGATTTTAAAAGTTTCATAATCAACATTTTGCACATGAATAAAATAATTCCTAAAATAATAATTGCAATAAACATGAACATTTTTAAAATACCTCTTCCCAACCATAGAAAAGTTAGTTAACCATACCTACTGAGAACTCCCTGCTTCTTTAGCATGATACAGTTTGGCAATCTTCTGTATGATCTTTAGATGACTGCAAATGGCACCTGCATTATCTGGACTAAATGAACAGCACTCCATTTTGATGAGTTAGCATGTAACCCCCTTAGAAGTAAGGGTGAAGTCAAGCGCCATTCTGTTCTGCAGCACCACACTGCACATGGCAGTCATTTTATCTGTAATCTGATTTATGGATTCAAAAGTAGCAGTGCTTAATATTTCTAATAATTTAGACAACTTTTCTCCATTTCCATATTGACTTCACCGTCGCATAAGCAAGTATAATTTCTGTTTCAGAAATAACACCATCCTAATGTCCATATTGAGATCACTGCCCCATAAACTGGTACAATTTCTGCTGCATAAATAACACCATCACCCAGATCCATGTGTGCTAATCCTTTAAATGCATTTTTTTCTACAGCATGAGGATGTACTCAAGAAGCATCTAGTTTTAACTGAGTTTTTAATGAATTTTGTCTCCCTCTTGTGACAAGCATTATGAAATTTTTCACTAGGTAAAGTCGTGAGTGTTGTATAGCTGGAATGACACGGCCTATATAAATACAACCCAACCAGTCTGTTGGTAGCCAGGGATATGCTTGATCTCCACAAGCATAATAAAATTAATGTAATATTGCCATACCCAATCCCCCAGCCCCGTCATATATTTTTGGAGTAAAAAATGCAAGTACTCCATCTGACAAAAAGTCTCTCACTTTTAATATAGCAAGTTTAACGTAAGTGGAAATACTAAAAATGGGGTAGAATTATGTTTGGCTTTCTGGTTAAGAAAATAATATGAAATGCTGAACCCAACTTTTGCATCAGACACTGGTAGAGGGATCAGTGGAATACCCCCGTCATGTGCAGTACACATACGTGCACAAGCCCAACACTGTTGTTTAAAGTTTTGCACAGGCATATAAGGCAGCAGAAAAGGTATTAAATTTATGATGCCAACCTGGGGTTCTTTGTTCAATTCTGACTAAACATCTGTCTCTAATTTTTGTAAAATGATTATCTCTGGTAAAAAAATGTTCAGTAATTATAGTTCTGATGGCTCCGGATCACAAGAAGAAATACAGCAGGATGATAATCAAAATCATAACTGTCCCAATAATGAGTCCATATGAATATTCAGCAGGTTGAGGCTGAAGGTGTTTTTTTGAAAAACTGCAATTAGAGATGATGAATACCTCTTTTATAGTTTATATAAAATAAGTTTTCAAATAACCTTCATATTGAAGCTTCTGTAGTTTGCATCTCCACAAGTAATGCTCAGTCACTTGATTCATTGTCTGATTCTTTGGTTGACTTTTCACTATTGTCCTTAGAACATGTTGCTGTTGAGTCATTGATCTTCACTTTTGATTGTGCTGTTAAAACTGAAGAAAAATTGCCGAGTTTTCTCTCTCACCAAAATGATGTTGTCAGATCATTGGATTTAACTTCCAAAGTCAACCATGATAATGTTGCTAAAAAGTTTCTAAACTTTCAAACCAACAAACAAAAAATCCCAAAAGGGAAAAACGAAGAAGTAGCAGGTAATAAACAGCCACTGAGAACGAACCAAATAAACGGTGAGGCAAACGATCAGGCAAACGGCTTTAATAACAAATGACTTAGCACTTTCACCAGAACAATACTGGCTTCTTCAGAGTCATTTAAACAGTGAACAGAAAACATCTTTATAGTACCCAACCCCACAATGATAGGTGCAGTTAAAAATACATCAACCAATAAAATTCCTTTCCAATAAACAAATGTCATGATTCAGCTTGGCCACACACTTTAAAAACACTTGTTCCATCTTAAATTAATGATGTATAAACATATAAATAAATAATTATACTATTATAATAAACATCAAATACAAATATTAAATATTCAAAAATATAAAATATAAATATATATATGTAAACAGTTAACATAAAAAAGGTACTAAATCTGATTAGATTTGAACTTTAGAATAGGCATCAAAGATACACAATCATTAAGACCAGGGAATTTCAAGGCATTTATCCTAAGTTGCCATTCACTTTCTAACATACCCACTTTATTAACCAAATCAATTCCTTTCTCAAAATTAATGACACGATCCACCACAAATAACACAAACTTTTGAAACCCCACCATCACGAAGATGTTTTTTTAGAACAGCAGAACGGACCAAGGAGGTCCGAGAGACTTATGAACAGGGGTTTAACGGGCAAGAATGGACAGTTTTTCCATGCCCAAGAGATGAAGGGCAATCGAATGGGTCGTTTTTAGATTTTGACGAAACAAAAGTTGTTAATGTTTTTAATACTGATAGTATGTGTTGCACTGGTGTTATTGCTGAATTAGATGACACTAGGCCTTTTCTAGAAGTTTTTTGTGATGATTTGCTTGATCAACATACTGGTATAAGGCATCAAATTTTGAATGTTTGTTTTTTTTTTATATACAATTATACTGATTTAGAGGTTTGTGATACACATTTTGACCTGTTTAGCAAAGGTACTAATTTTGTTCCTAGTTTTAGGTTAGATATTGCTCAAGTTTTAATTAATTTAAAATTGTTTATGAGACAGTTGAATTTAAAGATTTTTTTCTCCATCTCTTATAACTTTAAGGAGGGTGAGGTGGATTTGGATTCTACACATGTGCTTAAGAGAAAAAGTATTTTTATTCCGCCTCCCAACTTTGAAGTTACGTTGTTGGAGAAAATGGCTGAGTCTGAATTTAGAAGGATACTATCACAAAAAACTTTATGGATAGATAACCTTTCAGACAATGAGAGACTTATTTTGAAAAGTCTCAAGGCCTCCAACAGATACAGGTTTATGAAACCTGATAAAGGTGGGGGTATGGTCATAATGACCAAAATAGACTACACCACTAAGATGATGGAGATTTTGAATGATGAGTCAACGTATAGTAGGGTCTCTAGAAACGAAGTGAATCGAGCATATGCTAAAATTGATTTGTTTTTGCATGATGCATTATTTCAAGGTGTTATTAATGAAGTGGAGTTTAATTAACTTACAGTAAAGTTTCCTACATTACCTACTATCTTTGACATCCCTAAAGTCCATAAGGGTACTGATAATTTGCTTTTTAGACCAATTGTTGCTGCTAGAGGTTCTAAGACAGAACCCCTTGCGTCATTTATTGATACTTGGTCTAAGTCAGCTGTTGGTGAAGCTACACATATTTTGAAGGATTTGTGGCATTGCCTTGAGAGACTTTGGGATGTCAAAGTTAACAATTGTGGTTTTGGTTTTTTAACCATTGATGTAGTCAACCTTTTCTCTGTTATCCCACACCAGCTAGGTTTGGATATGTTTTATGAAAGTCTTTTTACTAGTATTACTGTTGATAAAAACAAAATTAATTTACTTCACAACCTCATGGAATTAGTTTTAAAAAATAATTTTATTTTATTTGAAGGTGAACTTTATCAGCAGCTTACTGGTGTGGCAATGGGAGCGAAGTGTGCCCCGGTTTTCTCCAACTTGGTATTGTTGACGTGGGAAAAGCTGTATGTTTTTTCCTCTAAATATTATGACAATATTATTTTATATAACAGATTTTTGGATTATTTGTTAATTTTATGGAAGGGTGATGAAGAAACAGTGGTTGAATTTGTTGAATATTTAAACAGCACCACCGAATTGTTTAAATTTACATACACTTGGAATGATGAAGTGATTAACTTTCTGGATCTGACCATAAGTAAAACCAATGATGGTTTCTCTAGTAATATATTTAGAAAGGAGACATATTCCAATTCCCTGCTGCATTTTGGAAGTTGTCACCCTTGGCACCAGAGAAAAGGTATTGTGAAGGGACAAATGGTCAGGATTTCCAGATTAGTTAGCAATGAGGACATTTTTAAGTTAATTGGAATGTTTTTGGAGCGGGGGTATCCCCTCAATTTACTTCTTAAAATTAAGAAAGAAATGATGAAAAAAAAGGGGAACACAGTACATTCCTATTTTGAAAAACAATGCTTCATTAGTGCAGACTGTTAGTAACAGAACTGGAGCATTTTTTGTATTAAAGTACAACAACAGGTCTTATGAATTAAGTGCAAGTTTGAGAAGTTTATGGAAATGCTGTTTGGGTGATCAAAACAAAGCAATTTTAGGTTCAGAACCATTGATTGTATTTAGTAGAGGTGAAAATTTAAAATCAATTTTAGAAAGGAAAGTTAGACCCCACAAGAAATCAATTATGAGAAAATGTGGGGCCTGTAGGTGGTGTAGGTTTATTAGTGAAGGATCTTATTTATGTGTTTTTGACTTTAGATATACTATTGCATGTCCTGGGGTGTGCAATTGTAACACAAAGAACCTGGTCTATGTTGCCTCTTGTACTGCATGTGAGGCATTTTATGTTGGCAAGACTATTCGTAGACTTAGGGATAGGATATCTGAACATGTCAGATCCATTAGGAGAAAGGACACACACAATGCACTTTATTTACACACCACCACATGTTCTAATTTTAAAAAGTTTGTGTTTTTTGTGGTGGATCGTGTCATTAATTTTGAGAAAGGAATTGATTTGGTTAAAGTGGGTATGTTAGAAAGTGAATGGCAACTTAGGTTAAATGCCTTGAAATTCCCTGGTCTTAATGATTGTGTATCTTTGATGCCTATTCTAAAGTTCAAATCTAATCAGATTTAGTACCTTTTTTATGTTAACTGTTTACATATACATATTTATATTTTATATTTTTGAATATTTAATATTTGTATTTGATGTTTATTATAATAGTATAATTATTTATTTATATGTTTATACATCATTAATTTAAGATGGAACAAGTGTTTTTAAAGTGTGTGGCCAAGCTGAATCATGACATTTGTTTATTGGAAAGGATTTTTATTGGTTGATGTATTTTTAACTGCACCTATCATTGTGGGGTTGGGTACTATAAAGATGTTTTCTGTTCACTGTTTAAATGACTCTGAAGAAGCCAGTATTGTTCTGGTGAAAGCGCTAAGTCATTTGTTATTAAAGCCGTTTGCCTGATCGTTTGCCTCACCATTCATTTGGTTCATTCTCAGTGGCTGTTTATTACCTGCAGTTTCTAAACTTTGTCTACAGATAAGATGGCTTCCCTGTTTTTCTATCTGGTATGCTTTGCGACTGGATTGACAGCCTCAAAGGAGTTAAATTGATGGTATTATCTGCATTCAACACAAGGAGGGGCCTTCTTGACATGTAACACATGGATCCAATGGCCAATCCTTCATATCTAATGGCAGTGGTAGTAGGGTTCCTTCCGTCATGGAGGCAAGAGCATTTTTTTCGAGAAAAGGATATGATAAAAACTGTGTCACTTGGTTGCAAATCATGCTGGTCATTGATTGTAGGCTGCTTCTAAGCCTCCAAAACTTCCTTATGTGCATACTGCAAGACAAAATGGAGAGACCTGCAATAAAGAAAAATAGATTCATCTAAATTTTATAACTAAATTTCTGGCTAGGAGTGTGGCAGGCATTTTTATGGATTTTCCCATGAGAATGTCATGAGTTAGTAGTACTAACTGCATTTTAAACATTGAACAGAAATGGGGTAAAGCTTTTGGCCATTTCAAACCAGTTTTCACATAAGTTTGCAAGTTTTATCTTTACAGTCTGATTCATGCATTCTACAGTCCCTGAAGCCTGTGTGGGCAATGGTACTGTATTTTTAGGTTAAATGTTTTACTGATTTGTTGAATCATTTGACTTGTAAAGTAAAATGCATTCCCTGTAGGTACACCAAATTTGGGTATCAATTCAAAAAGTATTTTTTAACTACTGTAGTTGTATCATTTTTGGCGCACGGATAAGCATTACCCTTCCAGAAAAAGCATCAACAATCATCGATGCATATTTAAACTTTTCTAATTGTGGGAGTGCAGTAAAGTCCCACTGAAGGCAACAAAATGGTTCCCATGGCTTTCTCAAAGTCTGTTTTGGTACTGGTATATTTTTGACACATTATACTCTAAATAAATGATAGTTATTTACAAAATGGTGAGTGGCTTTTAAAATTTGAGGGGCATACCAATCATTTAAAATTTGTTTTACTGGTACATTTTTTCCAAGTGAAAATATAAATGGTAAGCTTTAACCAAGCAAATTAGAAAATTGAATGGGGCTACTAGCCTCCCATCTGGGTGGTACCACAAGAGGTCCAGAGAATGGCTGTAGTCATCACAGATCCACTTCACCCATTTAGAGTCATGAGTCTGCACTTGAAAGTATAACAATTCCTATAAAGAGACAGGTGTATTAGTTTTATGAAGTTGTTGCACAAACGAAGCCTGAACAGGATAAGACAATGCAGCTTGTCTAGCTGCCACATCTGCAAAGCAACTGCCTTCTGAAATGTATGAATCCTTTTTATGTGCTGCACATTTTACCACTGCTGTCTGTTTTGGTAATAGTAATGCATCTGATAGTTCCTGAACAAAAGCAGCATTTTAGTAAGTGTCCCTCCTGAGGTTAAATACTTTCCTTCTTTCCAAAGTGTCCCAGAATCATGAACTACCCCATGAGCATAACATGAATCTGTGAAAATTGACTCTGCATGATCCTTTGCTAGTTTGTATGCTTTAGTAATTCCGTTCTTTGAGCAGACACATTTCCATTTAATTGTCCAGTCAGCAAAATTTTGTCCTGGGTACACACAGAAAGGCTGCTAAAAAAGTACCATCTTTTCTTTGAACAAAGGATCCATCAAAAAAAGAAGTAATTCGGTATTTGATAATGGCACATCTTTCAGATCAGAACTAGGAAGAAGCACATAATTAACTATAAAAACACAATCATGAGGTTCTCCATCTTCTGTAGGAATTAAAGAGGCAGGGTTAAAGGGTGGACATCTGATGATCTGCAAAGAAGAGTTGTTAAGTAAAGAAAATTCATATTTAGATAGTAGTGCAGCAGATAAATATTGCATTTTGGTCTTCAATTACAATGCTTCTACAGAATTTGGGACTGCCATGTAAATCTCATGCCCAAAAGTATGAGCACCTGCCATTTCTACCAAGTAAGCCATCGTGGCCACTGCCCTAATGCAGTGAGAGAGGGCTGCTGCTGCTGCTACAGGGTCAAGATTTGCACTAAAATAAGCAATAGGTCTAAACCCATTATTTTTACATTGTGCTAATAATCTTAATGCTACTTTATTTAGCTCACAACAGAATAAGAAAAATATTTTTGAATAATCTGGCAAGCCAAAGCAGTATAGTTTTTAATTGGATAAGAGCTTTCTCGTGTCATTTTTGCCATGGCAGTGGTTCATGGGTGTCTTTTTTTAAATAACTGTAATAATGGGTTTACTGATTGAGCATCATTAGAAATCCATTGTCAGCAATATCCTGTCAATCTCAGAAAAGCTTGCAGCTGCTTTAGTGTTGTAGAGAGTTGTACAGTTTGCATTGCAGTAATGCATGAGGGTAAAATTTGCCTAGAGCTTTCTGAAATAAGGTGTGCTAAATGTTGAACCTGCAGTTTTCAGAACAGAAATTTTCCTTTATTAACCTTGAATCCTAATTTTGCTAGTTTGGTCAGGAGAAAAATAGTATCTTGTTTACAACTGTAATGAGAATCTGAAGCTAGAAGTAAATCGTCTACATACTGTATTAGAGTAGATTTACACAGGAATAGAATTTTGTCCAACTGTTTTTCATCTCTCTAGAAAAAAAGAGTAGGTGATTTTTCATAACCTTGTGGCAATCTCATCCATATATATTGTAGTTCTCAATATGTAAATGCAGATAATGGCTATCTGGATGTATAGGAATTGAAAAGAAGCCGAATAAATGTCTATCACTGATAAAGTAGTGGTGGTAGTTGGGATCAAACTTAATACTGTGGCAGGGTTAGGGACTACAGGAAAAGTTGGCACTATTACTGCATTAAATGAACAAAAATCTCATACAAATCTCTTGCCTGATGTCTTCACTGGTGATATAGGTGTGTTGTATAGGTTTTGAGTTGGGACAATTATTCCTTGCTGGAGTAGTGCAGAAATGACAGGTCTGATTTTTTTTTTGTTTTAATTAACAAAAGATACTGGACAGGTAGGTGCTGACAAGGTTTTAAATCTGCCTTTACAGGTTAAGCATCCTTTATAAGTCCTAAACATCTTCTCATCTGTACAAATATCAGTTGAGTATAGTCCCAAAAGGGAGGGTTCATTTTGAATATCAAAGAAAACTCCATCTGGAGTATAAAAACCGTACATTGCAACTCACATAACAAGTCTCTGCCTAAAAGGTTTAATGCAGCAGTATTTCTTACAATAAAGGCATGTTGTTCTTTTAGTTTACCTATTTGGATAGGAATGGGCTTAGTTTCTGGGTAGTCCAGAGGAACTCCAGAAACTTCCACTACCTGTACTGTTTTAATGGATAATGAGAGAGTTTCACCATTTGCTGAAGTAATAATTGATCTAGCTGCTCCTGTGTCAACAAGAAAAGGAAGAGAAGAGTTGCACACTGTATTATTAACAAAGGAATAAGCTGTGGTTCCTGTTCGTGGCTGTCCTAATCATCTTGTTGCCATGTTGGTTGCTGCCAAGTGGTACTCCATATCAGAGGCCATCTTTCTGCTTGTTGTGGCACTTGGACATCTAGTGCATTTGACTGTGTAGCAAGTGGACATTAATTATGCACATGTCCAGCCTGTTCACAACTAAAAGAGTTGTTAAGTTGCGGTTCACATTGTGGGGCTTATGGCGAAATTAGTGGGTAAAAATTTTGTTGATATTGTCCTGGGGCTTGTGGTTGAAAGACTCTAAATATACCCTTTTCTCCACAATTATTTTTCCCATCCCTGTGAATCAGTATCAAACTGTTGTAGTTGAACATCTATTAATTTCTTTAGCTGCTGTTTTTTTTTAACTATATTGTCTGTCACATATTATGTTTAGTTGGCAATCTCATAAATACTGAAACTTGGTCATTTTAAACAAACTTCTTTAATTTGTTCTTGAATTGGTGGTAGTAAGTCTTTTACAAAGGCTGCCAACAACACGCTGGCTGATGTTCCTGCTGTATGTTCTAGTTGCCCAGAAAAGGCTTTAAATGCACCTGTCATGTATTGTTAATATGGATTAATTTTCTTTATGTACAATTGCTTTAATTTTTGCCCAGTTGGTTGGAGGACATGCTGTAATAATGGCTTTTAACATATTATCCCTAGCATAAGAAACCTGCTGTCTGAATGTTCTGGAATAGTATCTCCTATGTTGGATTCTTTCCATAATTTTCTGAAAATGTCATGGGTGTTGAAGCTTTCAGAAATACTCTTAAAACTTTAATGGTAGTCTTTTGTAGTTATACATGTCATTTTAATGTTTTGGCATATTTAGCCATATGTGTCAGAATAGGAGGGACAGAGTCTTCAATAGTTTGGAAATCTAGTGCAGTTCACGGGCGTACTACCCTTATGGTAGGTTCAGCATCGCCAACCTAAGTGGCTCCAGGATTAGGTACTTTTCTCAATGGATGCATTTGGACACTAGGGATTTCAATTTGTGTGGAAGAATCAGAATCTCATATTTCCTCTACTTTGTTTTGAATGGGGATTTCACCAAAATTATTTTCCGTCAATAATCATTGGCAACTGCGTGACTGACTGTTTAATTCTTTTTAGGGTGTTTGTCTTTGGTGTTGCACTTTTATTATTAAATTGCTTTAATTTGTCTACATACTTTGCATTAGTTGAATGTCTATATTTTTAATACAACTGTTTACCTTAGTTGGCTATTCTCCCTAACATTTGATCTGAAGGTATTGTGGCAGGTGTCTGTTGGTGCTGTTGTCTAAATTGTGTATTATAAACTGATCCATGGGGATGAGAAGACGTGCTAGAGTATCCTGAGATGTATCCAGGAAGCAGTATCATAGTAGTCATCATTTTGTTACTCCACTGCCCTCTCGGAGAAAAAGGGCTATCAGCTTTGCAGGAAGCAGGTTGATCATATGTTGGTGGTAGTAGTGGGGTAGAAGAAATCAGAAGCCAGTCATCAGAAGAATTAGGTTGATTGACTGCTAATTTTTCTAACTGTCTTGAAGCATATAGACCCCAGGAATGGGGTTTCTCTTTTGCACATTTTTAGAGTGTATTTACTGTTTTATTAGTTGCCTGCAGTTGTGTTTTTAATCTATCTGAATTGTACTTTAAACTTTTAACTACAGATTTATTTTTTAGATTTTTTTTTGCCAAATTTTAAAATATGACTAACAACAGGCAGGTATTTTATTTCCCTTTTGTTTCAGTTTCTTTTTAAGATTTTCTAGAATTTTCAAAAGTTCCTCCCTCAGGAATGTGCTAACATTTTTAGGTTCATAGGAGGTTAGTAAGATAATGGTCCTATGACCTTTTCAAGTCCAGTCGTGTAAAAATCCTAGTAACCTTATTGACCATTATGAGATGGCTATTGTTAGCAGAGCGATTCTATGATGAGCACCGACTGTCCCTGTGGTACATAGATGCCACCCCCAGGGTGAATTTACGGTAACCCATCCAGTTGTCAAGGTTGCGCTTAAATAGGGTCATTGAGAAGCTCTGCCTCACATAGAATAGGAGATTATTCCAGAGGAGCGGCAATCTCTGGGAGATAGATCTGTCTCTTCAGCATGTTCTGTTAATGTCACAAGCTAGGTTGAGATCCCTGGAGTGAGTTATTTTTATCCCATTTGATTTGTGGATGTGCAGCATTTCCATTAGGGGTGGGTCTGAGATTGCTCTGTAGGCCAGGCACAGGCCATCTCTCAGCAGCCTGTATAATACAGAGTACAGAGTCAGGGCTTTCAGTTTTTTCATGTAGGTCATATTTTGAAGGCCCTGTATTCTCTTGATTAGAAACCTCTGCGGTCTCTCCAGTTGCTGCAGGTGTTTTGGTGAGGTACATACAGAAAGGGTGCACTGTACTCAATTACAGGTCTGATAAGGGTCGAGTGCAGTAGAGTTATAACTCCCTAGTCTTGGATGTGATGCCCTTATTTATGAGATGCACAATGTAGAAATCTGTTCTTAGCACTATGGACACATGGTGATTGAAGTTTAGATTGCTATCAATCTTTGTTCCCAAGTCTCACACCACTGAGTTTGAGCTAAGAGGAGTGCTATCTATATCATACTTAGCAGGAGCTGCTTCTTTGCCAAAGGGCATAATGAGGCATTGTTTTGCATTATGTTTTAGTCTGTGACTTTGGCACCAATCATTTGTCTCTGTCAGCCTCTTCTGTAATATGTTAACATCGTTGGGTGACTCTATGATTGCGCCAATTTTACAGTCATCTGCAAATTAGGTACGCCACAGGCCATCAACCTTCTCCTGGATTTCAGAGAAATAAATTCCAAACAATATGGAGCCCAGCATGGATTGTTGTGGTACCCCACTGGTAAATGGTCTACTGATGGGGGTGGACTCCCAACTTTGACAGTGTGCGTTCTGTCAGTGAGCCAGTTGACTACCCATCTAGTGATGTATGGGTTAATCCTCAGCTGGGAGAGTTTCTCGATAATAGCTGAGTGGAAGATTGTGTCAAAGGCCTTGGCTAAATTGAGATAGGTGGTATGTACTGCTTTTCCCTCATCCAGGGCTTTGGTGGTATTCTCAAAGACATTCACCAGGTTTAATAAGCAAGATCTACCCTTCACAAAACCAAACTGGGTTGGGTCAAGAGTTTGTGTAGGTCACATATGTCCTTGTGTATAATGTGCATGATGTTTCTTTTCATGGCCTTGCAGGTAAGGCTGGTCAGGCTTATGGGTCGATAGTTTCCAAGGTCAGTTGATGGACCCTTTTGTGCAAGGGGATTACTGTTGCTGTTCTCCACTTTGATGGAACAAAGACAGTGCTGAGGCTATTGTTAAAGACAGTGTTGAGTTGTTCCCCCTAGGTCTTTGATTTAGATTGTTTAGTAAGCAGCCTGGGAACTTATCTGGTCCCATAGAGGCCATATTTTTGACCTTGGAGAGTGCTTGTATGACCTGTTCTTTGGAGATACTCAGTAGAGGACTGGTATCAGGAATGCTTTGGAGTATGTCTGTTGGGGACAAGGGGGGTGAAGTTATTGTCAAATCCGTCGGCTAGCAAGTTGTCAATTTCCTCAGGTTCAGTGTGAGTGGTACTGTCCACTATATGTTCAGCACATAGCTGGGCATTCCCTTTTAGGTTTCAGACATATCTAAAGAATGCCTCATGACTGTCTTTAGCTAGGTATGCTAATTTATTCTTGTAACTAGCCTTAGAGGACTTTACAAGATATCTGATTTGCTAGTTCAAGCCTCCTGTTTTTAGATATCAGTTTCTTTCTTTTGTTGTATAACTCCTTTATACTTACAGTACACCAGGGTGGCTTGTTTTTTTGGGAGAACCGGGTTTTATTCATGTTAGGACAACTGAGTCAATGCATTTGTTTAAGTGGCTATATAGGGCATTTTTGTACTCCTCTGCATAGGAGTTATTGCTTGCTATGCTGGCAGGGGCTTTCAAACGTTTTATACCAGCACTTAGTAGGAAGTATTTTGCTTTGGAGAAAATGTTCAGCTTTTTTACTGCTGTGGGCTGTCAGGTTTGATCTTTACTTCTAACGAGACAGATTTATGGTCTGACCTTACCAGGGAGGGCAACAAACAGGGGGTAGTGCAATGAGCTCCCATGTTGGTGAGCACTAGGTCCAGGACATTTGAGTCCCTTGTGGGGGTGCAGACCAACTGTTCCAGGGCATTTGAATTAACAAAGTCTAGGAACTTCATAGCAATTGTGTTTGTGGTCATGTAAGTTGCCCAGATGATGGAAGGATACTTGAAATCTCCCAAGGGCAAGGTGTCAAGTTGTTTAATGAGTGACTCTAGCAAGTCCTGGTAGGTGGTGTGCTTCTCCTGGTTCATGATGGGGGACCTGTAGCTAGCGATCATGTGGAAGGGTATTTTAACTATAGCTGTTTGGACCTGGAGTACCTCAAGAGAGTCGTACTGTTTCACCAGTCTTGAGGTCTATTTGGATTTAATGAAGATGGGTACACCTCCACCATTGGTTCTTTCATGCTCATTTTGGGGGTCTGAATGTGTGAAGGACATTGTAGCCTTGTATGACCAGGCTGTTCTCTGTGGCCTTGAACCAAGTCTTAGTGATTGCACAGACGTCAGCATCTTCCAAGGTGAGGAGTGCTTCCAGGGACTGCAGTTCACTGTTAAGCTGCTAGCATTAAGCACAATTATGACCTTGAGTTTGTCTTTAGTGGATTTCTTTATGTCTGAAGTTTTATTGTTTGCACATTGCCTAAAAAAGGCATTATGGGGAGGCAGGCATCTTTGCCAGTATCTGAAAGCCTTAAGGAGACAGGTGAAGGCCATCTCAGGCAAAGCAGAGTGGGCTATCGACCATGTCTTTCCAGGCTGACAGATACTGAATTCCCCTGGAGTAACACTAGAAACTAAGCCAATTATTGAAATCAATCCTTTTTTTTTTTGTCTGTATTGGTGCAGTGGTTAGCATTGTCGCCTCACAGAAAGCGGTTCGATTCTCAGCTGGAGTGCCTTCTGTGTGGAGTTTGCATGTCCTCCCCATGGTCGAGTGACATTAAAGACATGCAGGTAGGTGCGAGCGTGAATGGGCATGCCTTCATTGAAGGTTGGGCATCGGGCTGGCAACTCGGCATCATAAAAATCAACTGCCAATCATGAGCAGACTGGAGTTCCGCTGTGGCGACCCCTAACCAGGAAAAGCCGAAAATCTTTTTATTGTGGCATCATCCTAGGTGAAGGTAGAATGCTGCTTAGGGCTAGGGACATACCTGCCTTGGACACGCAATCTGAGAGTTCAGTCATGTCTCTCTTCATATAGTCCAGAAAGGTACATCTAAAATCATTCACTCCAACATGTACTATGACAGAGTCATAACAGTAAAAGTTGCTTAGTCATACCTCTCAACTGTACTGAATTTCTCGTTTTTTACTGGTTTTGAGGTCCAAATAATGGGGTGCCACGATTCCTGAGTGGCACCCCTTCATTTCCGAATTTCCAGGCTTTTTTAAAATGTTTTTTGTTTTTCAGCTGATATCATTACATGCAGAGGTGTGCATGATGACATCAGCTCCATGAACAGCCTGCCAGCCTGTCGGAATTGAGTTCACTTTCTGGGCCATAGAGTGCATGTGTGCAGTTCCCCAGCTACTTAAAGCAGGATTTGAATTCCGCAGTAACTGCTCGGCTTGAACTGTGCAGTGTAGTCTTTTACTTTAATGGGGGCCGGGAATGTGCTTAGAAGCAATGAACGGCCAGCCAGAAAGCAGGATTTACTTTCACTTAGAAGCAACAGCCAGCCAGAATAATCAGCATTCCGGTAAGGACAAATTTAGATTTTAGCCAATTAGAAGAAGTAACTGCCAGCCAGAATAATCAGCATTCTGGTAAGGACAAACTTAGATTTTAGCCAACTTTTTAGCTGCACAGCATTTGAATATTCCACAGTTACTGCTCAGCAGTCTTAGTTAGAAGCAGAAGCAATGGCCAGCCAGAAATTTAATCAGCATTCCATTTTAGCTGCACTGTGCACAGCATTTGAATATTCCACAGTTACTGCTCGGCACAGTTTTCACTTTAACTTAGAAGCCAGCCAGAATAATCAGCATTCCCAGTAAGGAGAAATTTTTAGCTTAGAAGCTAAGCAATGAACGGCAAGCATTGTGATACTTACAATGCCTGCCTTTAAGCTTGTAATAAGAAGTACCGAGACAGTGTGTTTATTTGGTTTGCAACTTTGTAGACAAAGAAACACCCTTGCTTACAGGCTCAATAGGTTCTGATATTACATTTCATACCTGTTTTCTTTTTACTGATTTCAGTCTGTACAGAAATTATATTTTCAATACTGCTTGATTTCTCATTTTCCACTTCAGAATGCTTGTCTGCACCTTACAGTATATTTATTTTTGTGTTACAATTGCAGAAATTGATCATTAACGTCTTCGATCAAAGTATGTCTACTTTTTCAATTAATGCACTGACAGAAGTCCACCTCACTCAGTGGAAGATGCCAAGTGCACATTAGTTTCAGAAGTTTCTCTCTGCAGAAGCAGTAGATATGTTAAAGTGCCCTGCTGTTTTTACCCGTTACTCCAAAGTGAGGGGCTGATTAATGAAGATGGGTAGTTTGGTCATGCTGTTCTGTGGCTGCTAGCTAAACACATTTTCCTTTAGGGTTATTTTTCATTCCCTTGTCTTATAGGGTATGGGCACAGGCACGTTGCTTCATCCTAAAGGTGCTACCGTTTGCCTGTACAGCTAGCAGCTGCTACGGCTAGATGGTGCTTTTGCCTGCTGGTTAGTAAGATGTCCCCTTTGTGTTTGATAAGAACTGCAGAATGGAAAGTAAACAGAAGGTGAACTTGGGGAAATCCACAATGGCTCTTGCAGTCCACAATATTAGTGATGAGTTGGTCCCCCCTTGTGCCCCCTGATGAAAGGGGGTTCCTGAAAGAGTAGGGTCACGTTCTGTTGTTCAGGGTGCACACCTCATGGACACTAACAGCAGTAAGGCAGATGTGGTAGCATTAGGTTACTTGATAGCTAGTAGGTGTATCTGACCCCCACTGTTGACAGGAAATCACTTTTTCAGGCTTACTTTGTACAAAGGGAAATAAAGCAACAGACAGTGATAGACAAACTTGGGTGAAAATATTGAGACTGAAATCTGCAAACCTTTTTTTAAAACCTGGACTACTCGTGAAAGGTGGCGGGCATTGTTTTTAACAAGTTATTAGTAGGACAAGGGTGAATCAGAATCGGTCCACCAAAGATGACAGCGACTATCCCAGAGATGAGATAAGAGCAGACATCCATCTGTTTAATTGTCCGAATATGAACAGTCTTCCTCAGGCAGAGGGCTCTGTAGTGTAAGCCACACCTCCTGTCATACATGTTGTCTGCCTCACTGATTTTGCAGCATTTTGCCCTGTCCTTCATAAAAGTTTTAACATTCTGGTAAATAACTAAGGACTGTAGTCATTCAATAATGATAACTGAACTCTCGACCTTCTTTTTCCAAATTGTTTAACACTTCCTCTCTCAGTATGGAAAAATTGGCAAAATGACAATCACTGTATCAGCAACTAAGAAGCTTACAGTATGGTTGTAAACATTTCTTCCAGCATACAGTTCTTTTGATTAAATAAGGTAGGTCAGTATTATTTCCCATGAATATTTTTTAAAAGATGTTAACAAATATGTGAAAGACCTTATTAACCTGAAACAGGAACAGGGACTCATTAATAAGGACACAGCATAGGAGAACATTCCTTACAACAAGGTACACTTGAGATGAATGCCTGACATACATTAGTTTTATACCTCTTATTCCCCAGAAAATTTGCATTAATGCACATTTTGTTGTTCTATTAGCTTTCAAAGTGCATCAGTGTAGCATTTACAATGGTCCCTTATATTGGGGCTTTCTCCCTCATTGGTTTAATCTTTGTCCCTGATTCCTAAACAAGACGTTATGAGCTATTTCTCCATCACATAAATTCAGGTGGTAATTTTCATATACCACATGGTTGTAAACCATATATTTCAACTGTCACTATTTCTAAGAATGTCTCTAATGTTTTCTCAATATTTTGCTTAGTCCTTCCTAAAATTGGACACTTTTTAAGAAGTTCTAAGTTAATGGTATCAATATTTAAAAAGTTTCCCTGCTTTCAAGCATTTTCACTAACTACTTTTACTTTGTTTCTAATTTGGGGGGGTAAATGTTAAGATATATACTGTAAAAAGAGGGTTGAAAAAGTTTTGCAGGGACCTAATTTGTTTATTTATTAACTGGATGGATTTTTCTAGCTAAATAAATGGCTTAAAATTGTCCATAAAAGCCATGAAGTGGCCCGCAGTGGGAGTAGAACCCACAGCCTTCTGCATCAAAAGTATTTTACCTGTTGTGCTACTAACAACACAAACCAATTTGGCATAAGCAGCACTGCTTAGGCCAAGTCTGTTTGTATTAGTAGCACAGCAGGTAGAATACTCGTTTGTTATATGTGTTATATGTATTATATAATGTTTTGTATATGCATAATGTAATAGTGCTTATTTTTATTTTTTTATACGAAATTAATTTATGACATCATTTAGCATGTGATTAATTTTATCATTATATAAAGTGCTTATGGGTGGAGTTCAAACTGTTTCTGAAGAAGTTCACGAGAAATAAAGTGAATGAAAGTGCTAATCTTGGTGTCCGTACTTTTCTAAACTAGTTGGACTAGACCTTCAGTGTTTATTCGTTTGCTTGTAGAATACTTGCTCTTGATGCAGAAGGCTGTGGGTTCTCCTCCGATAGTATGTAGATGGATTGCTGATACTGTGTTGTACTTTTAAATGGGTGGAATTGGTGCATGCTGCAGTCCTGAGAATGTCCTCTTTTGGCAGAGCTCCCTAGTAACTATGAACCTGTTATCAGTTTGTCATCCATTTTTTTTTTTAATGTAACATAAGGCAATTTATTCCTCAAAGGCAACAGGCACTTTATTTGTAGATGAAACAATGAAATATTAAGTTGTTTGCTAGCAGCAACCTTTTCATTTGTTACAGATCTTGCAGATCTCTTTAATGTGGAATTATTTAGATGACTTTTACTTCTGCAGAGATTCTGCATATTTACTGATACTGGCGGATTTTAGAAGTTTGAGTAGACTTTTATGATGGAAATGCTCTGAATTGGGCAGTTTTGTCATTATTGGTTCATGCATTTTGTCTCATTGCGTACTGGAAAAATGTTCAAAACAATACATTTAAAATGCGGTCTAACAAGTGTGCTGTATTATACAAGGAATGTAATTTAATACAATCAGGAAAGTGTATTAAAGAACACATGTATGTTCCGTGTGCAAGGGGCCTATGATTAGAAAACAGCCCAAAGGCAATCTTAATCCGCCACTTGCCAGATGCATTTTCTTTGAATGTGGGTTTCAATGTTGTTTTAATGAATGTGAGTTTCAAGGGGAGAGAAGTTCTAATGCTAAGTCTATTTTCATTGTGAGACTGTGTGCCTTTGTTTAACAGATGTCTATTACTGTTTGTGCTATAAAATAAAAGCTTTAAATGAAACTCAGTTTATCCAAATA